>NC_092411.1:278820409-279105409 GCF_040894005.1 Engystomops pustulosus
CAAGAACAGAACCCTAGAGATACACTAAGAGAACCAGGGGGATACAAGAAGAGAACCCTAGAGATACACTAAGAAAACCAGGGGGACACATGAACAGAACCCTAGAGATACACAAAGAGAACCAGGGGACACAAGAAGAGAACCCTAGAGACACATGTAGAGATTCAGGGGGACACAAGAAAAGAACCCTAGAGATACACTAAGAGAACCAGGGGGACACAAGAAGAGAACCCTAGAGATACACTAAGAGAACCAGGGGGACACATGAAGAGAACCCTAGAGATACACTAAGAAAACCAGGGGTCACATGAACAGAACCCTAGAGATACACGTAGAGAACCAGGGGACACAAGAAGAGAACCCTAGAGATACACGTAGAGGACCAGGGGGACACAAGAAGAGAACCCTAGAGATACACAAAAAAGAACCAGGGGGACACAAGAAGAGAACCCTAGAGATACACAAAGAGAACCAGGGGGACACAAGAAGAGAACCCTAGAGATACACGTAGAGGACCAGGGGGACACAAGAAGAGAACCCTAGAGATACACGTAGAGAACCAGGGGGACACAAGAAGAGAACCCTAGAGATACACGTAGAGAACCAGGGGGACACAAGAAGAGAACCCTAGAGATACACAAAGAGAACCAGGGGGACACAAGAAGAGAACCCTAGAGATACACGTAGAGAACCAGGGGGACACAAGAAGAGAACCCTAGAGATACACGTAGAGAACCAGGGGGACACAAGAAGAGAACCCTAGAGATACACGTAGAGAACCAGGGGGACACAAGAAGAGAACCCTAGAGATACACTAAGAGAACCAGGGGGACACAAGAAGAGAACCCTAGAGATACACAAAGAGAACCAGGGGGACACAAGAAGAGAACCCTAGAGATACACGTAGAGAACCAGGGGGACACAAGAAGAGAACCCTAGAGATACACGTAGAGAACCAGGGGGACACAAGAAGAGAACCCTAGAGATACACGTAGAGAACCAGGGGGACACAAGAAGAGAACCCTAGAGATACACTAAGAAAACCTGGGGTCACATGAACAGAACCCTAGAGATACACTAAGAGAACCAAGGGACACAAGAAGAGAACCCTAGAGATACACGTAGAGGACCAGGGGGACACAAGAAGAGAACCCTAGAGATACACGTAGAGAACCAGGGGGACACAAGAAGAGAACCCTAGAGATACACGTAGAGAACCAGGGGGACACAAGAAGAGAACCCTAGAGATACACTAAGAGAACCAGGGGGACACAAGAAGAGAACCCTAGAGATACACAAAGAGAACCAGGGGGACACAAGAAGAGAACCCTAGAGATACACGTAGAGAACCAGGGGGACACAAGAAGACAACCCTAGAGATACACGTAGAGAACCAGGGGGACACAAGAAGAGAACCCTAGAGATACACGTAGAGAACCAGGGGGACACAAGAAGAGAACCCTAGAGATACACTAAGAAAACCTGGGGTCACATGAACAGAACCCTAGAGATACACTAAGAGAACCAAGGGACACAAGAAGAGAACC
Organism: Engystomops pustulosus; assembly: GCF_040894005.1. NCBI lineage: Eukaryota > Metazoa > Chordata > Amphibia > Anura > Leptodactylidae > Engystomops > Engystomops pustulosus. The sequence goes on from NC_092411.1 coordinate 278,821,957, forward strand.
CTAGAGATACACGTAGAGGACCAGGGGGACACAAGAAGAGAACCCTAGAGATACACGTAGAGGACCAGGGGGACACAAGAAGAGAACCCTAGAGATACACGTAGAGAACCAGGGGGACACAAGAAGAGAACCCTAGAGATACACTAAGAAAACCAGGGGTCACATGAACAGAACCCTAGAGATACACTAAGAGAACCAGGGGACACAAGAAGAGAACCCTAGAGATACACGTAGAGGACCAGGGGGACACAAGAAGAGAACCCTAGAGATACACGTAGAGAACCAGCGGGACACAAGAAGAGATCCCTAGAGATACACGTAGAGAGCCAGGGGGACACAAGAAGAGAACCCTAGAGATACACTAAGAGAACCAGGGGGACACAAGAAGAGAACCCTAGAGATACACGTAGAGAACCAGGGGGACACAAGAAGAGAACTCTAGAGATACATGTAGAGAACCAGGGGGACACATGAACAGAACCCTAGAGACACATGTAGAGAAGCAGGGGGACACAAGAAGAGAACCCTAGAGATGCACGTAGAGAACCAGGGGGACACAAGAAGAGAACCCTAGATATACACGTAGAGAACAAGGAAGACACAAGAAGAGAACCCTAGAGATAGACATAGAGAACCAGGGGGACACAAGATGAGAACCCTAGAGATACATGTAGAGGACCAGGGGGACACAAGAAGAGAACCCTAAAGATACAAAAAGAGAACCAGGGGGACACAAGAAGAGAACCCTAGAGATACACTAAGAAAACCAGGGGGACTCAAGAAGAGAACCCTAGAGACACACTAAGAAAAGCAGGGGGACACAAGAACAGAACCCTAGAGATACACTAAGAGAATCAGGGGGATAAAAGAAGAGAACCCTAGGGATACACTAAGAAAACCAGGGGGACACATGAACAGAACCCTAGAGATACACAAAGAGAACCAGGGGACACAAGAAGAGAACCCTAGAGACACATGTAGAGAAACAGGGGGACACAAGAAAAGAACCCTAGAGATACACTAAGAGAACCAGGGGGACACAAGAAGAGAACCCTAGAGATACACTAAGAGAACCAGAGGGACACAAGAAGAGAACCCTAGAGATACACTAAGAGAACCAGGGGGACACAAGAAGAGAACCCTAGAGATACACTAAGAGAACCAGGGGGGCACAAGAAGAGAACCCTAGAGATACACTAAGAAAACCAGGGGGACACAAGAAGAGAACCCTAGAGATACACGTAGAGAACCAGGGGGACACAAGAAGAGAACCCTAGAGATACACTAAGAGAACCAGGGGGGCACAAGAAGAGAACCCTAGAGACACATGTAGAGAACCAGGGGGACACAAGCAGAGAACCCTAGAGATACACTAAGAGAACAAGGGGGACACAAGAAGAGAACCCTAGAGATACACGTAGAGAACCAGGGGGACACAAGAAGAGAACCCTAGAGATACACTAAGAGAACCAGGGGGGCACAAGAAGAGAGCCCTAGAGATACACTAAGAAAACCAGGGGGACACAAGAAGAGAACCCTAGAGATACACGTAGAGAACCAGGGGGACACAAGAAGAGAACCCTAGAGATACACGTAGAGAACCAGGGGGTCACATGAACAGCACCCTAGAGATACACTAAGAGAACCAGGGGGACACATGAACAGCACCCTAGAGATACACGTAGAGAACCAGGGGGACACTAGAAGAGAACCCTAGAGATACACATAGAGAACCAGGGGGACACAAGAAGAGAACCCTAGAGATACACGTAGAGAACCAGGGGGACACATAAACAGAACCCTAGAGATACACTAAGAGAACCAGGGGGACACAAGAAGAGAACCCTAGAGATACACTAAGAAAACCAGGGGTCACATGAACAGAACCCTAGAGATACACTAAGAGAACCAGGGGACACAAGAAGAGAACCCTAGAGATACACGTAGAGGACCAGGGGGACACAAGAAGAGAACCCTAGAGATACACTAAGAAAACCAGGGGTCACATGAACAGAACCCTAGAGATACACTAAGAGAACCAGGGGACACAAGAAGAGAACCCTAGAGATACACGTAGAGGACCAGGGGGACACAAGAAGAGAACCCTAGAGATACACGTAGAGAACCAGGGGGACACAAGAAGAGAACCCTAGAGATACACAAAGAGAACCAGGGGGACACAAGAAGAGAACCCTAGAGATACACGTAGAGAACCAGGGGGACACAAGAAGAGAACCCTAGAGATACACGTAGAGAACCAGGGGGACACAAGAAGAGAACCCTAGAGATACACGTAGAGAACCAGGGGGACACAAGAAGAGAACCCTAGAGATACACTAAGAAAACCAGGGGTCACATGAACAGAACCCTAGAGATACACGTAGAGAACCAGGGGGACACAAGAAGAGAACCCTAGAGATACACTAAGAGAACCAAGGGGACACAAGAAGAGAACCCTAGAGATACACGTAGAGGACCAGGGGGACACAAGAAGAGAACCCTAGAGATACACTAAGAGAACCAGGGGGACACAAGAAGAGAACCCTAGAGATACACAAAGAGAACCAGGGGGACACAAGAAGAGAACCCTAGAGACACACAAAGAGAACCAGGGGGACACAAGAAGAGAACCCTAGAGATACACTAAGAGAACCAGGGGGACACAAGAAGAGAACCCTAGAGATACACGTAGAGAACCAGGGGGACACAAGAAGAGAACCCTAGAGATACACTAAGAGAACCAGGGGGACACAAGAACAGAACCCTAGAGATACACTAAGAAAACCAGGGGGACACAAGAAGCAAATGGAAACAAAAAGTATAATTATGTTCTAAACGGTCAATTACTTAGTAAAACTGAAGCTGAAAAGGACTTGGGGGTATTGGTGGATGATAAACTTAATTTTAGTGACCAGAGCCAGGCGGCTGCTGCTAAAGCAAATAAAATAATGGGATGTATCAAGAGAGGAATAGATTCTCATGATAAAGACATAGTTCTGCCCTTATACAAATCCCTGGTCAGACCACACATGGAATATTGTGTACAGTTTTGGGCACCAGTATATAAAAAGGATATAGTAGAGCTGGAACGGGTGCAGAGGAGAGCAACCAGGATTATTAGGGGAATGGAGGGATTAGAATACAATGACAGATTACAAAATTTGGGATTATTCAGTTTAGAAAAAAGACGACTGAGAGGAGACCTCATTACAATGTACAAATACCTGAACGGACAGTACAAGAATCTCTCCAAAGACCTTTTTATACCTCGGCCTGTGACCAGGACAAGGGGGCATCCTCTACGCCTACAGGAGAGGCGATTTTACCATCAACATAGACAAAGGTTCTTTAGTGTAAGAGCAGTGAGACTATGGAACTCTCTGCTGCAGGAGGTTGTTATGGCCGACTCTATGTTCATGTTCAAGAGAGGCCTGGATGACTTTCTGGAGAGAAAAAATATCACGGGTTATGGGGATAAAACATTTATTTAATTCTTGAAGGTTGGACTTGATGGACTTGCGTCTCCTTCCAGCCTTATATACTATGATACTATGATACTATGAAGAGAACCCTAGAGATACACGTAGAGAACCAGGGGGACACAAGAAGAGAACCCTAGAGATACACGTAGAGAACCAGGGGGACACAAGAAGAGAACCCTAGAGATACACGTAGAGAACCAGGGGGACACAAGAAGAGAACTCTAGAGATACATGTAGAGAACCAGGGGGACACATGAACAGAACCCTAGAGACACATGTAGAGAAGCAGGGGGACACAAGAAGAGAACCCTAGAGATGCACGTAGAGAACCAGGGGGACACAAGAAGAGAACCCTAGATATACACGTAGAGAACCAGGAAGACACAAGAAGAGAACCCTAGAGATAGACATAGAGAACCAGGGGGACACAAGAAGAGAACCCTAGAGATACATGTAGAGGACCAGGGGGACACAAGAAGAGAACCCTAAAGATACAAAAAGAGAACCAGGGGGACACAAGAAGAGAACCCTAGAGATACACTAAGAAAACCAGGGGGACTCAAGAAGAGAACCCTAGAGACACACTAAGAAAAGCAGGGGGACACAAGAACAGAACCCTAGAGATACACTAAGAGAATCAGGGGGATAAAAGAAGAGAACCCTAGAGATACACTAAGAAAACCAGGGGGACACATGAACAGAACCCTAGAGATACACAAAGAGAACCAGGGGACACAAGAAGAGAACCCTAGAGACACATGTAGAGAACCAGGGGGACACAAGAAAAGAACCCTAGAGATACACTAAGAGAACCAGGGGGACACAAGAAGAGAACCCTAGAGATACACTAAGAGAACCAGAGGGACACAAGAAGAGAACCCTAGAGATACACTAAGAGAACCAGGGGGACACAAGAAGAGAACCCTAGAGATACACTAAGAGAACCAGGGGGGCACAAGAAGAGAACCCTAGAGATACACTAAGAAAACCAGGGGGACACAAGAAGAGAACCCTAGAGATACACGTAGAGAACCAGGGGGACACAAGAAGAGAACCCTAGAGATACACTAAGAGAACCAGGGGGGCACAAGAAGAGAACCCTAGAGACACATGTAGAGAACCAGGGGGACACAAGCAGAGAACCCTAGAGATACACTAAGAGAACCAGGGGGACACAAGAAGAGAACCCTAGAGATACACGTAGAGAACCAGGGGGACACAAGAAGAGAACCCTAGAGATACACTAAGAGAACCAGGGGGGCACAAGAAGAGAGCCCTAGAGATACACTAAGAAAACCAGGGGGACACAAGAAGAGAACCCTAGAGATACACGTAGAGAACCAGGGGGACACAAGAAGAGAACCCTAGAGATACACGTAGAGAACCAGGGGGTCACATGAACAGCACCCTAGAGATACACTAAGAGAACCAGGGGGACACATGAACAGCACCCTAGAGATACACGTAGAGAACCAGGGGGACACTAGAAGAGAACCCTAGAGATACACATAGAGAACCAGGGGGACACAAGAAGAGAACCCTAGAGATACACGTAGAGAACCAGGGGGACACATAAACAGAACCCTAGAGATACACTAAGAGAACCAGGGGGACACAAGAAGAGAACCCTAGAGATACACTAAGAAAACCAGGGGTCACATGAACAGAACCCTAGAGATACACTAAGAGAACCAGGGGACACAAGAAGAGAACCCTAGAGATACACGTAGAGGACCAGGGGGACACAAGAAGAGAACCCTAGAGATACACTAAGAAAACCAGGGGTCACATGAACAGAACCCTAGAGATACACTAAGAGAACCAGGGGACACAAGAAGAGAACCCTAGAGATACACGTAGAGGACCAGGGGGACACAAGAAGAGAACCCTAGAGATACACGTAGAGAACCAGGGGGACACAAGAAGAGAACCCTAGAGATACACAAAGAGAACCAGGGGGACACAAGAAGAGAACCCTAGAGATACACGTAGAGAACCAGGGGGACACAAGAAGAGAACCCTAGAGATACACGTAGAGAACCAGGGGGACACAAGAAGAGAACCCTAGAGATACACGTAGAGAACCAGGGGGACACAAGAAGAGAACCCTAGAGATACAATAAGGAAACAAGGGATCACATGAACAGAACCCTAGAGATACACTAAGGAAACCAGGGGTCACATGAACAGAACCCTAGAGATACACGTAGAGAACCAGGGGGACACAAGAAGAGAACCCTAGAGATACACTAAGAGAACCAAGGGGACACAAGAAGAGAACCCTAGAGATACACGTAGAGGACCAGGGGGACACAAGAAGAGAACCCTAGAGATACACTAAGAGAACCAGGGGTCACATGAACAGAACCCTAGAGATACACGTAGAGAACCAGGGGGACACAAGAAGAGAACCCTAGAGATACACTAAGAGAACCAAGGGGACACAAGAAGAGAACCCTAGAGATACACGTAGAGGACCAGGGGGACACAAGAAGAGAACCCTAGAGATACACTAAGAAAACCAGGGGTCACATGAACAGAACCCTAGAGATACACGTAGAGAACCAGGGGGACACAAGAAGAGAACCCTAGAGATACACTAAGAGAACCAAGGGGACACAAGAAGAGAACCCTAGAGATACACGTAGAGGACCAGGGGGACACAAGAAGAGAACCCTAGAGATACACTAAGAGAACCAGGGGGACACAAGAAGAGAACCCTAGAGATACACTAAGAGAACCAGGGGGACACAAGAAGAGAACCCTAGAGATACACGTAGAGAACCAGGGGGACACAAGAAGAGAACCCTAGAGATACACTAAGAGAACCAGGGGGACACAAGAACAGAACCCTAGAGATACACGTAGAGAACCAGGGGGACACAAGAAGAGAACCCTAGAGATACACGTAGAGAACCAGGGGGACACAAGAAGAGAACCCTAGAGATACACTAAGAGAACCAGGGGGACACAAGAAGAGAACCCTAGAGATACACAAAGAGAACCAGGGGGACACAAGAAGAGAACCCTAGAGATACACGTAGAGAACCAGGGGGACACAAGAAGACAACCCTAGAGATACACGTAGAGAACCAGGGGGACACAAGAAGAGAACCCTAGAGATACACGTAGAGAACCAGGGGGACACAAGAAGAGAACCCTAGAGATACACTAAGAAAACCTGGGGTCACATGAACAGAACCCTAGAGATACACTAAGAGAACCAAGGGACACAAGAAGAGAACCCTAGAGATACACGTAGAGGACCAGGGGGACACAAGAAGAGAACCCTAGAGATACACGTAGAGGACCAGGGGGACACAAGAAGAGAACCCTAGAGATACACGTAGAGAACCAGGGGGACACAAGAAGAGAACCCTAGAGATACACTAAGAAAACCAGGGGTCACATGAACAGAACCCTAGAGATACACTAAGAGAACCAGGGGACACAAGAAGAGAACCCTAGAGATACACGTAGAGGACCAGGGGGACACAAGAAGAGAACCCTAGAGATACACGTAGAGAACCAGCGGGACACAAGAAGAGATCCCTAGAGATACACGTAGAGAGCCAGGGGGACACAAGAAGAGAACCCTAGAGATACACTAAGAGAACCAGGGGGACACAAGAAGAGAACCCTAGAGATACACGTAGAGAACCAGGGGGACACAAGAAGAGAACTCTAGAGATACATGTAGAGAACCAGGGGGACACATGAACAGAACCCTAGAGACACATGTAGAGAAGCAGGGGGACACAAGAAGAGAACCCTAGAGATGCACGTAGAGAACCAGGGGGACACAAGAAGAGAACCCTAGATATACACGTAGAGAACAAGGAAGACACAAGAAGAGAACCCTAGAGATAGACATAGAGAACCAGGGGGACACAAGATGAGAACCCTAGAGATACATGTAGAGGACCAGGGGGACACAAGAAGAGAACCCTAAAGATACAAAAAGAGAACCAGGGGGACACAAGAAGAGAACCCTAGAGATACACTAAGAAAACCAGGGGGACTCAAGAAGAGAACCCTAGAGACACACTAAGAAAAGCAGGGGGACACAAGAACAGAACCCTAGAGATACACTAAGAGAATCAGGGGGATAAAAGAAGAGAACCCTAGGGATACACTAAGAAAACCAGGGGGACACATGAACAGAACCCTAGAGATACACAAAGAGAACCAGGGGACACAAGAAGAGAACCCTAGAGACACATGTAGAGAAACAGGGGGACACAAGAAAAGAACCCTAGAGATACACTAAGAGAACCAGGGGGACACAAGAAGAGAACCCTAGAGATACACTAAGAGAACCAGAGGGACACAAGAAGAGAACCCTAGAGATACACTAAGAGAACCAGGGGGACACAAGAAGAGAACCCTAGAGATACACTAAGAGAACCAGGGGGGCACAAGAAGAGAACCCTAGAGATACACTAAGAAAACCAGGGGGACACAAGAAGAGAACCCTAGAGATACACGTAGAGAACCAGGGGGACACAAGAAGAGAACCCTAGAGATACACTAAGAGAACCAGGGGGGCACAAGAAGAGAACCCTAGAGACACATGTAGAGAACCAGGGGGACACAAGCAGAGAACCCTAGAGATACACTAAGAGAACAAGGGGGACACAAGAAGAGAACCCTAGAGATACACGTAGAGAACCAGGGGGACACAAGAAGAGAACCCTAGAGATACACTAAGAGAACCAGGGGGGCACAAGAAGAGAGCCCTAGAGATACACTAAGAAAACCAGGGGGACACAAGAAGAGAACCCTAGAGATACACGTAGAGAACCAGGGGGACACAAGAAGAGAACCCTAGAGATACACGTAGAGAACCAGGGGGTCACATGAACAGCACCCTAGAGATACACTAAGAGAACCAGGGGGACACATGAAAAGCACCCTAGAGATACACGTAGAGAACCAGGGGGACACTAGAAGAGAACCCTAGAGATACACATAGAGAACCAGGGGGACACAAGAAGAGAACCCTAGAGATACACGTAGAGAACCAGGGGGACACATAAACAGAACCCTAGAGATACACTAAGAGAACCAGGGGGACACAAGAAGAGAACCCTAGAGATACACTAAGAAAACCAGGGGTCACATGAACAGAACCCTAGAGATACACTAAGAGAACCAGGGGACACAAGAAGAGAACCCTAGAGATACACGTAGAGGACCAGGGGGACACAAGAAGAGAACCCTAGAGATACACTAAGAAAACCAGGGGTCACATGAACAGAACCCTAGAGATACACTAAGAGAACCAGGGGACACAAGAAGAGAACCCTAGAGATACACGTAGAGGACCAGGGGGACACAAGAAGAGAACCCTAGAGATACACGTAGAGAACCAGGGGGACACAAGAAGAGAACCCTAGAGATACACGTAGAGAACCAGGGGGACACAAGAAGAGAACCCTAGAGATACACGTAGAGAACCAGGGGGACACAAGAAGAGAACCCTAGAGATACACTAAGAAAACCAGGGGTCACATGAACAGAACCCTAGAGATACACGTAGAGAACCAGGGGGACACAAGAAGAGAACCCTAGAGATACACTAAGAGAACCAAGGGGACACAAGAAGAGAACCCTAGAGATACACGTAGAGGACCAGGGGGACACAAGAAGAGAACCCTAGAGATACACTAAGAGAACCAGGGGGACACAAGAAGAGAACCCTAGAGATACACAAAGAGAACCAGGGGGACACAAGAAGAGAACCCTAGAGACACACAAAGAGAACCAGGGGGACACAAGAAGAGAACCCTAGAGATACACTAAGAGAACCAGGGGGACACAAGAAGAGAACCCTAGAGATACACGTAGAGAACCAGGGGGACACAAGAAGAGAACCCTAGAGATACACTAAGAGAACCAGGGGGACACAAGAACAGAACCCTAGAGATACACTAAGAAAACCAGGGGGACACAAGAAGCAAATGGAAACAAAAAGTATAATTATGTTCTAAACGGTCAATTACTTAGTAAAACTGAAGCTGAAAAGGACTTGGGGGTATTGGTGGATGATAAACTTAATTTTAGTGACCAGAGCCAGGCGGCTGCTGCTAAAGCAAATAAAATAATGGGATGTATCAAGAGAGGAATAGATTCTCATGATAAAGACATAGTTCTGCCCTTATACAAATCCCTGGTCAGACCACACATGGAATATTGTGTACAGTTTTGGGCACCAGTATATAAAAAGGATATAGTAGAGCTGGAACGGGTGCAGAGGAGAGCAACCAGGATTATTAGGGGAATGGAGGGATTAGAATACAATGACAGATTACAAAATTTGGGATTATTCAGTTTAGAAAAAAGACGACTGAGAGGAGACCTCATTACAATGTACAAATACCTGAACGGACAGTACAAGAATCTCTCCAAAGACCTTTTTATACCTCGGCCTGTGACCAGGACAAGGGGGCATCCTCTACGCCTACAGGAGAGGCGATTTTACCATCAACATAGACAAAGGTTCTTTAGTGTAAGAGCAGTGAGACTATGGAACTCTCTGCTGCAGGAGGTTGTTATGGCCGACTCTATGTTCATGTTCAAGAGAGGCCTGGATGACTTTCTGGAGAGAAAAAATATCACGGGTTATGGGGATAAAACATTTATTTAATTCTTGAAGGTTGGACTTGATGGACTTGCGTCTCCTTCCAGCCTTATATACTATGATACTATGATACTATGAAGAGAACCCTAGAGATACACGTAGAGAACCAGGGGGACACAAGAAGAGAACCCTAGAGATACACGTAGAGAACCAGGGGGACACAAGAAGAGAACCCTAGAGATACACGTAGAGAACCAGGGGGACACAAGAAGAGAACTCTAGAGATACATGTAGAGAACCAGGGGGACACATGAACAGAACCCTAGAGACACATGTAGAGAAGCAGGGGGACACAAGAAGAGAACCCTAGAGATGCACGTAGAGAACCAGGGGGACACAAGAAGAGAACCCTAGATATACACGTAGAGAACCAGGAAGACACAAGAAGAGAACCCTAGAGATAGACATAGAGAACCAGGGGGACACAAGAAGAGAACCCTAGAGATACATGTAGAGGACCAGGGGGACACAAGAAGAGAACCCTAAAGATACAAAAAGAGAACCAGGGGGACACAAGAAGAGAACCCTAGAGATACACTAAGAAAACCAGGGGGACTCAAGAAGAGAACCCTAGAGACACACTAAGAAAAGCAGGGGGACACAAGAACAGAACCCTAGAGATACACTAAGAGAATCAGGGGGATAAAAGAAGAGAACCCTAGAGATACACTAAGAAAACCAGGGGGACACATGAACAGAACCCTAGAGATACACAAAGAGAACCAGGGGACACAAGAAGAGAACCCTAGAGACACATGTAGAGAACCAGGGGGACACAAGAAAAGAACCCTAGAGATACACTAAGAGAACCAGGGGGACACAAGAAGAGAACCCTAGAGATACACTAAGAGAACCAGAGGGACACAAGAAGAGAACCCTAGAGATACACTAAGAGAACCAGGGGGACACAAGAAGAGAACCCTAGAGATACACTAAGAGAACCAGGGGGGCACAAGAAGAGAACCCTAGAGATACACTAAGAAAACCAGGGGGACACAAGAAGAGAACCCTAGAGATACACGTAGAGAACCAGGGGGACACAAGAAGAGAACCCTAGAGATACACTAAGAGAACCAGGGGGGCACAAGAAGAGAACCCTAGAGACACATGTAGAGAACCAGGGGGACACAAGCAGAGAACCCTAGAGATACACTAAGAGAACCAGGGGGACACAAGAAGAGAACCCTAGAGATACACGTAGAGAACCAGGGGGACACAAGAAGAGAACCCTAGAGATACACTAAGAGAACCAGGGGGGCACAAGAAGAGAGCCCTAGAGATACACTAAGAAAACCAGGGGGACACAAGAAGAGAACCCTAGAGATACACGTAGAGAACCAGGGGGACACAAGAAGAGAACCCTAGAGATACACGTAGAGAACCAGGGGGTCACATGAACAGCACCCTAGAGATACACTAAGAGAACCAGGGGGACACATGAACAGCACCCTAGAGATACACGTAGAGAACCAGGGGGACACTAGAAGAGAACCCTAGAGATACACATAGAGAACCAGGGGGACACAAGAAGAGAACCCTAGAGATACACGTAGAGAACCAGGGGGACACATAAACAGAACCCTAGAGATACACTAAGAGAACCAGGGGGACACAAGAAGAGAACCCTAGAGATACACTAAGAAAACCAGGGGTCACATGAACAGAACCCTAGAGATACACTAAGAGAACCAGGGGACACAAGAAGAGAACCCTAGAGATACACGTAGAGGACCAGGGGGACACAAGAAGAGAACCCTAGAGATACACTAAGAAAACCAGGGGTCACATGAACAGAACCCTAGAGATACACTAAGAGAACCAGGGGACACAAGAAGAGAACCCTAGAGATACACGTAGAGGACCAGGGGGACACAAGAAGAGAACCCTAGAGATACACGTAGAGAACCAGGGGGACACAAGAAGAGAACCCTAGAGATACACAAAGAGAACCAGGGGGACACAAGAAGAGAACCCTAGAGATACACGTAGAGAACCAGGGGGACACAAGAAGAGAACCCTAGAGATACACGTAGAGAACCAGGGGGACACAAGAAGAGAACCCTAGAGATACACGTAGAGAACCAGGGGGACACAAGAAGAGAACCCTAGAGATACAATAAGGAAACAAGGGATCACATGAACAGAACCCTAGAGATACACTAAGGAAACCAGGGGTCACATGAACAGAACCCTAGAGATACACGTAGAGAACCAGGGGGACACAAGAAGAGAACCCTAGAGATACACTAAGAGAACCAAGGGGACACAAGAAGAGAACCCTAGAGATACACGTAGAGGACCAGGGGGACACAAGAAGAGAACCCTAGAGATACACTAAGAGAACCAGGGGTCACATGAACAGAACCCTAGAGATACACGTAGAGAACCAGGGGGACACAAGAAGAGAACCCTAGAGATACACTAAGAGAACCAAGGGGACACAAGAAGAGAACCCTAGAGATACACGTAGAGGACCAGGGGGACACAAGAAGAGAACCCTAGAGATACACTAAGAAAACCAGGGGTCACATGAACAGAACCCTAGAGATACACGTAGAGAACCAGGGGGACACAAGAAGAGAACCCTAGAGATACACTAAGAGAACCAAGGGGACACAAGAAGAGAACCCTAGAGATACACGTAGAGGACCAGGGGGACACAAGAAGAGAACCCTAGAGATACACTAAGAGAACCAGGGGGACACAAGAAGAGAACCCTAGAGATACACTAAGAGAACCAGGGGGACACAAGAAGAGAACCCTAGAGATACACGTAGAGAACCAGGGGGACACAAGAAGAGAACCCTAGAGATACACTAAGAGAACCAGGGGGACACAAGAACAGAACCCTAGAGATACACTAAGAAAACCAGGGGGACACAAGAAGCAAATGGAAACAAAAAGTATAATTATGTTCTAAACGGTCAATTACTTAGTAAAACTGAAGCTGAAAAGGACTTGGGCGTATTGGTGGATGGTAAACTTAATTTTAGTGACCAGAGCCAGGCGGCTGCTGCTAAAGCAAATAAAATAATGGGATGTATCAAGAGAGGAATAGATTCTCATGATAAAGACATAGTTCTGCCCTTATACAAATCCCTGGTCAGACCACACATGGAATATTGTGTACAGTTTTGGGCACCAGTGTATAAAAAGGATATAGTAGAGCTGGAACGGGTGCAGAGGAGAGCAACCAGGATTATTAGGGGAATGGAGGGATTAGAATACAATGACAGATTACAAAATTTGGGATTATTCAGTTTAGAAAAAAGACGACTGAGAGGAGACCTCATTACAATGTACAAATACCTGAACGGACAGTACAAGAATCTCTCCAAAGACCTTTTTATACCTCGGCCTGTGACCAGGACAAGGGGGCATCCTCTACGCTTAGAGGAGAGGCGATTCTACCATCACCATAGACAAAGGTTCTTTAGTGTAAGAGCAGTGAGACTGTGGAACTCTCTGCCGCAGGAGGTTGTTATGGCCGACTCTATGTTCATGTTCAAGAGAGGCCTGGATGCCTTTCTGGAGAGAAAAAATATCACGGGTTATGGGGATAAAACATTTATTTAATTCTTGAAGGTTGGACTTGATGGACTTGCGTCTCCTTCCAGCCTTATATACTATGATACTATGATACTATGAAGAGAACCCTAGAGATACACGTAGAGAACCAGGGGGACACAAGAAGAGAACCCTAGAGATACACGTAGAGAACCAGGGGGACACAAGAAGAGAACCCTAGAGATACACGTAGAGAACCAGGGGGACACAAGAAGAGAACCCTAGAGATACACGTAGAGAACCAGGGGGACACAAGAAGAGAACCCTAGAGATACACTAAGAAAACCAGGGGTCACATGAACAGAACCCTAGAGATACACGTAGAGAACCAGGGGGACACAAGAAGAGAACCCTAGAGATACACTAAGAGAACCAAGGGGACACAAGAAGAGAACCCTAGAGATACACGTAGAGGACCAGGGGGACACAAGAAGAGAACCCTAGAGATACACTAAGAGAACCAGGGGGACACAAGAAGAGAACCCTAGAGATACACTAAGAGAACCAGGGGGACACAAGAAGAGAACCCTAGAGATACACGTAGAGAACCAGGGGGACACAAGAAGAGAACCCTAGAGATACACTAAGAGAACCAGGGGGACACAAGAACAGAACCCTAGAGATACACTAAGAAAACCAGGGGGACACAAGAAGCAAATGGAAACAAAAAGTATAATTATGTTCTAAACGGTCAATTACTTAGTAAAACTGAAGCTGAAAAGGACTTGGGCGTATTGGTGGATGGTAAACTTAATTTTAGTGACCAGAGCCAGGCGGCTGCTGCTAAAGCAAATAAAATAATGGGATGTATCAAGAGAGGAATAGATTCTCATGATAAAGACATAGTTCTGCCCTTATACAAATCCCTGGTCAGACCACACATGGAATATTGTGTACAGTTTTGGGCACCAGTGTATAAAAAGGATATAGTAGAGCTGGAACGGGTGCAGAGGAGAGCAACCAGGATTATTAGGGGAATGGAGGGATTAGAATACAATGACAGATTACAAAATTTGGGATTATTCAGTTTAGAAAAAAGACGACTGAGAGGAGACCTCATTACAATGTACAAATACCTGAACGGACAGTACAAGAATCTCTCCAAAGACCTTTTTATACCTCGGCCTGTGACCAGGACAAGGGGGCATCCTCTACGCTTAGAGGAGAGGCGATTCTACCATCACCATAGACAAAGGTTCTTTAGTGTAAGAGCAGTGAGACTGTGGAACTCTCTGCCGCAGGAGGTTGTTATGGCCGACTCTATGTTCATGTTCAAGAGAGGCCTGGATGCCTTTCTGGAGAGAAAAAATATCACGGGTTATGGGGATAAAACATTTATTTAATTCTTGAAGGTTGGACTTGATGGACTTGCGTCTCCTTCCAGCCTTATATACTATGATACTATGATACTATGAAGAGAACCCTAGAGATACACGTAGAGAACCAGGGGGACACAAGAAGAGAACCCTAGAGATACACGTAGAGAACCAGGGGGACACAAGAAGAGAACCCTAGAGATACACGTAGAGAACCAGGGGGACACAAGAAGAGAACCCTAGAGATACACGTAGAGAACCAGGGGGACACAAGAAGAGAACCCTAGAGATACATGTAGAGAACCAGGGGGACACAAGAAGAGAACCCTAGAGATACATGTAGAGAACCAGGGGGACACAAGAAGAGAACCCTAGCGATACACGTAGAGAACCAGGGGGACACAAGAAGAGAACCCTAGAGATACATGTAGAAAACCAGGGGGACACAAGAAGAGAACCCTAGAGATTAACTAAGAGAACCAGGGGGACACAAGAAGAGAACCCTAGAGACACATGAAGAGAATCGGAAATTTGAAGTGAACCCAAGAACTACATGAATAAAGAAACATGAGGAGAACCATAGAGAAAAGGTGACCCCATGTCTCATAGCTCTGCCCCTTCCATTATGGGGAGATTTATCAGAAGTGTCTGAGGTAAAACTGTTCTAGTTACCCATGGAAACCAATCAGAGCTCAGGTTTCAGTTTTGAAAAGGCTGTGGGAAAATGAAAGCAGAGCTCTGATTGGTTACCATGGACAGTTCTACTCTCAGACACTTCAGGGAAATCTCCCCCTTTGGGTTTTTCCTCCATGACAGTTTCCCAGGATGCACTGGAGCCCCCCCCCCCCCTCGAGTATCAAATACGGCGCGGTCCATACAATTACCTCCTGTATATAAGGGGATTATTATGTAATGCTGCAGAGTGCGATAATGTATAATTATATATAACAATGGAATAATCAGACGCCTCGCTATACTCTGCGGCGGAGGCGCGCGGAGGCGCGCGGCGGCCATGTTGGAAGGTAAATGAATGAATCAGTATTCGGCCGCCTTTATCTCATTAGTGTCTGATACAACACATCAATTATAATGTCACATCGAAGCAATTGTTAGATACATAATATACGCCATCAGTAAAACCCGGAATTATCGTAGCGTAAGATAATAAGCATCAGTTTATTATTGACGTTCTGCGACAAAACATCCGCAACCATCTGCAGAGTCGCTGTGGGTGCAGTTTTCATGGTAAGACGTTCGCTCAGACGGGTTATATAAATGGTGTAAAAGGAGAATTGTCGCATTGCAACCAATCACTGCACAGCTTTCACTTAACAACCGCATTAAAAGAGATGAAAGCTGCTCTGTGATTGGCTGCTCTTCTTTTAAGCAGTTTGTGTGCAGAGGGGACATAGTAATAGATGGAGTCAGTGTAAATTTGGTTAAAATGATTTATAATCAAGTTCAATAAATCTGATAACCTGGGATCTGTGGCGATATGGCGTTATTATGTGGCCTGATATTATCTAATACAGTCTAATAATGCAGCTATGACAGTATTATATGCGATACATATGGCAGTATCATCATTGCCTCTACATGGCGGTATTATATGCAATATAAATGTCTGTATCATTTTGCCTCTATATGGCGGTATTATATGCAATACATATGGCAGTATCATTTTGCCTCTATATGGCGGTATTATATGTAATACATATGTCAGTATCATTTTGCCTCTATATGGCGGTATTATATGCGATACACATGGCAGTATAATTTTGCCTCTATATGGCGGTATTATATGCAATACATTTGGCAGCATCATTTTGCCTCTATATGGCGGTATTATATTCAAATGCATATGGCAGTATCATTTTGCCTCTAAATGGCGGTATTATATGCGATATATATGGCAGTATCATTTTGCCTCTATATGGCGGTATTATATGGACCTCAAATTGTGAAACAGACTGTCTGAGAGTTTGACGTGAAACCTTGGATTCAATGACCTATTCATAAAATTATAACCCCAGATTTTATAATGTGTGAACCATATGGCGGTATTATATGGTATGGTAATAAGTGAACTAGAAATTAGGAGACAAACCAATAATTCAGGTAATGAGCCCCACCCTGCTGTGTGCTACAAAGACTATTAGATGTGTCATTATAATTGCAGATGTAGCGGTGTTGAGTTTACTACATGGCGGTATATTATCTGCGATCTCCTACGGGACAGGCAGAAAAGCGACAATTCTTTCACATTTTTCTCCCTGCTGTATCCATCCATGAAGAAGTATAACCCGGCTGAGCCAACATGATGTGCCAACCGTATGGCGGTATTATATGAATGCGAAATTTTGAGAAAAATGTAATTGAAGGGCTCTACTTTACTTCATGTCCAGAGACCCATTATAAATACAGATACAGCAGTGTCCAGTGTGCCGCACTACATCATCTGCGGTCTTCATAGGGCTCCATGACACATTCAGCTCTGCTACATCCCAGTATGATGTGCGCACCTTATTACGGTATTATTGTGACACAGACTGTCCACATTTACAAGGCAGGGGGCCCTAATTTTCTGCAAAACCCTAATTACGGATATAGATGTAGCAGAGCCGGATTTGTTATATTGCGTTAAATTGATCCGTAATGAGATCATCATCAAAGCGATGACACATTCAGCTCTGCTACATCCCGGCTGAGGTGTAAGTAGAGGAGTGAAAGCTGTTCTGGTAATTCCGCCCCGGGGCCATGTTAGGGGGAAGCGAACACGAGACATCGAGATTAGCGACAGAGTCCCACCTGACCTCGTGTACACAGCCGCCACGCGGTGCACGCTGTAAAAGGTCGTCCTCCATTTACTGGAGGCTTCTATTAGGAAGCAGCTGACCTTTCCAGAGCTAATATTATTCTACGCAGGGGTCACCGAGGTGCCGCCGCTCGCGTCTCCGGCAAACATGGAACTGACAGCGGCGAGGCATTTACCGGCCGTGACGTAATAAGTCATTATAACAGTATAATACACAGGACAGCTTATACACAGCTTATAAATGGTCCGCCATCCCCCATCACATAATAATCCTTTATTTATATAGCGCACACAGATAACGCAGCGCTGCACAGAGCTTCCCAAAACAGTCCCGGTCCCCAATGGGGCTCACAATCTAATCACCTACCAGTATGTTATGGAGTGTGGGAGGAAACTGGAGAACCCGGAGGAAACCCATGCAAACACGGAGAGAACATACAAACTCTTTGCAGATGTTGACCTGGGTGGGATTCGAAGCCAGGAGCCCAGCGCTGCAAGGCAGAAGTGCTACTCACTCAGCCACCGTGCCCCCATGTGTGGACGTAGCCATATTATACTTGTAAGTAGAGATGAGTGGACCCAGACTTCCCATTTGGGTTTGGCTGCGCCCAACATGACCCGGTTATATTGTGGAATATGTGGCAGAACAACCATACTCAACATCTTACCCCCCAAGCAACTAGCTATGGCTTTGATAGGCCATCGGTGTCCCTGGAGATCTGTGTAATCAGACCTTTGTATAGGTGGTTAGTAGAAGCAGGACTGTGAAAATTGGATTTATATTTCATTATAATAACTTCTCTGAATGTAATGAGTGTGTCCTCACACTGCTGTGCTCTTGGCTCTCTAAACTGGGGGCCAGTGCAGTCAGTGCTCTGTGCAGTCTGTGATTGCATGTGTGGTTAGTAGCAGCAGGATTGTGAAAATTTATATTCCAAGACTAAAGCCATGTCCTCACATTGCTGTGTCTTGTAATGAGTGTGTCCTCACACTGCTGTTCTTTTGGCTCCTTTAACTGGGGGCAGTTCTCACACTGCTGTGCTCTGTGAATTTAGTGATTGCACGTGTTGTTAGTAGCAGCAGGATTGTAAAAATTTATATTCCAAGATTGAAGCCATGTCCTCACACTGCTGTGCCTTGTGCAGGATTACAGCTTCTCCAAGTCTAATGAAGATGTCTCCTCACACTTTTGTGCTCTTGGCTCTCTGCACTGGGGGACAATTGTCACACTGCTGTGCTCTGTGCACTCAGTGGATGTGTATGTTGTTAGTAGAAGCAGGATTGTGAAAATTTATATTCCAAGATTGTAGCTTTTCCAAATGCACTGGGGACATGTCCTCACACTGCTGTGCCTCGGTAGCAAGTTTAGGTATTATCCCTAGAGAGATGTGTAATCATAACTGTATGTGTTGTTATTAGCAGCAGGACTGTAAAAAATGCATTTATATTCCAGGATTGTAGCTCTAAGTGAAACATAAGCATATTCTCTGCAGACAATGCAGGTATTGTCCCTGGAGATCTGTGGAATCATATCCTTGCGTATGTTGTTAGTAATGGAAGTGCCTCCTCACACTGCTGTGCTCTGTGTTTTCTGCAGCTAGTGTAGGCATTGTTCCTGGATCTGTGTAATCATACCACTGTGTATCTTATTAGTAATTGAGGTGTCCTCACACTGCTGTGCTCTTGGCTCTCTGCAGTGAATTGCTCCATAACTCCTCCTCTCTGCTCTGTTTGAATGCCGTACTATTGAACTGAAATCCCTCTGAAGCTTTCAATCTTTCTACTTCTGTGGACGTGTAAGAAACTGATTGATATGTCATATTTTTAGCTACTTCAAGTGCACTGGAGGCGTGTCCTCACACTGCTGTGCTCTTAACTCTCTGCATTCAACTGTTCTACATCCCTTCTCTCTGCTCTGAATATCAGCTGTAGTTGGTCTCTTATTAAATATGTTCAGAGCGGAGCTGTGCAGAGCTGAGAGCCCAGAGCACAGCAGTGTGAGGGTACACTAGGGTAAATAGTAATAATAATAATTCTTTATTTATATAGCGCACACAGATTACGCAGCGCTGCACAGAACTTGTCAAATCAGTCCCTGTCCCCAATGGGGCTCACAGTCTAATCAACCAGTATGTTTTGGAGTGTGGGAGGAAACCGGAGGACCTAGAGGAAACCCACGCAAGTGGGGAGAGAACATACAAAAATGTAAAATATAACTTGAAACATACACAAATATACATTGGAAAGGTTTTCTAGTGCCAAAACCTAACACTGTCTGCAAATTTGTATGCCGACGACTTTCCCTTTAAGGCATTCTTAAAGGGACCGGACTAGCGCTGCTGTATTTCAGCTCCCGAGGCAGCCAGATCGCTTGTCACCCAGCTTTTCCACAAATAGATATCATTGATCAATATAGAACAGAGGTGTGACCAATTTCTGGTATTTAAAGGGGTATCGTTCTTTCAAATTCTTAAAGGGATCATCCTAAAATAAGAGTTGGTGTCACTCCCCTTACACACAATATAAACGGAGCCAAAGACACAGAAACGGTAACTTATTCTATACTCCGTTAGGACGTCCATGTATCCTGCTGTATCCCAGATAGAGAGCGGAGTGGAAGCCCCTCCCCCCGCTAATAAGTGCGGAAAACAATTAACGACTTGTGAGATTCGTCTCCACCAATTATTATTTAATCATGAAAAGCCGAGGGAAATAATGGCGCAGAGTCTTTAGCGCGGCTTTGTTCATGATCTTACAAGCGGCGCCGAGATGTAAATTATGCGGGAAAATGATTCTCGTTTGAGTCAATTTGTAAAGGGGCGAAGGCGGCAGGTTTATATTTTTCATGAAAAACATCGACATCCCGGTTAAAAATTTAAGATATTTAGAGGAAAAGTTAAAGGAGAATGGAAAAAAAAATACTAAAAAATGAATTGATAAATAAAAAACATCACACAACCATGATACTTCCTGTCCCCCGATTCTGGTGCTGTCGAGACACAGGAAGTAACTGAACACTCAATCCCCTCAGCCAATCACAGCTCTCACAGTGACAGGCCTGGATAGTGATTGGCTATCACCTAGCAGGTCCTGAATAAGGGGCACTACAGGTCAGTGGTCACTTGGCCAGCAACAAGACTAATAACAAGAGGCTTGATATTGATTTTGGACATTGATTCTCCGGCATTTTCGTACCAAATTCTAGAGGGAAAAAAATTAACTAGATATTTTTTTTTTTACTTTTGTTTTTTCCATTCTACCATCAGAATCCATCCTGATAAACCAGGGACATTACTCTTAGATCCAGGCACCGGGACTGTGGTAATCTTCTTATATTTATTACCCATGGCCTCCTTCCTTCTAAAATCAACTTTTATAATTATTCTAATGAATCAGAAGGGCTCCAAGGGGTGTTACCAGAGCCTCTCTATGTTGCAGAACCACAGGCTGTTTCTCTGTTTTCCCCGCCCACCTGCTCCCCAAGCCTGATATAATTTTACACAGTAATAGGAGGGGAGTACTCACTGCACAGTGCAATAGCCTGTGAAACTACAGCACAGAGGGGCTATGGTAACACCTCCCCTTCCCAGAGCTCTTTTTTGATTCTTAAGAATAATTATAAAATCTGATTTTAGAAGGAAGTAGGACATGGATAACAAATATAAGAAGATTCCCACAGACCAGGTGTCCCTGCTTTATCATGATGGTAGATAATTTTTTAAAAATTTTTGTGTCAGCTTATTTTTTATGGGCCAAGGTTTATTTTGTAAGGGAAACGCTCACGATTTTTATAATGTGTGGCAAAATGGCAAAAAAAATAAATAAATAAATAAATAGATATGCGTTATCTATACAGTGAAATTTTGGAAAAACCCAAATTCCACAATAGTTGTATAGTTTTCCTGCCTAGTTCTATAACACTGGTTTATTAGGTAAAACTGACAGGTTCCCTTTTTTCAGCGGGTCCTTACAAACGCAGCGTTACTATACTTACTGTATATATTATTGTTGTGCTTTTTTTTTATTTAAAAAAAAACCCTGTAAAACAAAGCTTCTTATTTTTCTTATATTCCAATCCTTTTCTCTATCCTGTCCATGGAACTGTGTAAGGGCTTGTTTTTTGTGGGACAAGCTGCAGTTTTTTATTGATACTAATAAAGGATTTTTCTGAAGTTTTGGACACTTTTTATTTAAAAAAAACCCTGTAAAACAAAGCTTCTTATTTTTCTTATATTCCAATCCTTTTCTCTATCCTGTCCATGGAACTGTGTAAGGGCTTGTTTTTTGTGGGACAAGCTGCAGTTTTTTATTGATACTAATAAAGGATTTTTCTGAAGTTTTGGACACTTTTTATTAAAAAAAAAAACCTGTATAACAAAGCTTCTTATTTTTCTTATATTCCAATCCTTTTCTCTATCCTGTCCATGGAACTGTGTAAGGGCTTGTTTTTTGTGGGACAAGCTGCAGTTTTTTATTGATACTAATAAAGGATTTTTCTGAAGTTTTGGACACTTTTTATTTAAAAAAAACCCTGTAAAACAAAGCTTCTTATTTTTCTTATATTCCAATCCTTTTCTTTATTCTGTCCATGGAACTGTGTAAGGGCTTGTTTTTTGTGGGACAAGCTGCAGTTTTTTATTGATACTAATAAAGGATTTTTCTGAAGTTTTGGACACTTTTTATTAAAAAAAAAAACCTGTATAACAAAGCTTCTTATTTTTCTTATATTCCAATCCTTTTCTCTATCCTGTCCATGGAACTGTGTAAGGGCTTGTTTTTTGTGGGACAAGCTGCAGTTTTTTATTGATACTAATAAAGGATTTTTCTGAAGTTTTGGACACTTTTTATTTAAAAAAAACCCTGTAAAACAAAGCTTCTTATTTTTCTTATATTCCAATCCTTTTCTTTATCCTGTCCATGGAACTGTGTAAGGGCTTGTTTTTTGTGGGGCAAGCTGCAGTTTTTTATTGATACTAATAAAGGATTTTTCTGAAGTTTTGGACACTTTTTATTAAGTTTTTCTATGGGAAAAGTGATTACAACTCTGCGGCTTTAGAAGGTTTTTGTTTTCTGTGTGGATAAATGCTTCTAATATTTAATTTGTTTGTGCGTTTTTAGGCGACCATAACTATCATGTAAGTTTTTATATTGGATGTATTTTAACCGGTTAAGGACCGGGCCCTTTCCTGTTTTTTCATGTCCATTTTTCACTCCCCACCTTCAAAAATCTATAACTTTTTTATTTTTACACGTAAAGAGCTGTGTGATGGCTTGTTTTCTGCGTAACAAATTGCACTTCATAATGATGGTATTAAATATTCCATGCCATGTACTCGGAAGCGGGAAAAAAATTCCAAATGCAATGAAAATGGTGAAAAAACGCATTTGCGCCATTTTCTTGTGGGCTTGGATATTACGTCTTTCACTGAGTGCCCCAAATGACATGTCTACTTTATTCTTTGGGTCGGTACGATTAAGGGGATACCAAATTTGTATAGGTTTTATAATGTTTTCATACATTTACAAAAATTAAAACCTCCTGTACAAAAATAATTTTTTTGATTTTGCCAACTTCTGGTGCTAATAACTTTTTTATACTTTGGTGTACGGAGCTGTGGGTGGTGTCATTTTTTGCGAAATTTGATAATATTTTCAATTATATCATTTTTAGGACTGTACGACCTTTTGATCACTTTTTATAGATTTTTTTTGATTTTTCAACATGGCAAAAAAGTGCCATTTTCGACTTTGGCGCTATTTTCCGTTACGGGGTTAAACGCATTGAAAAACCGTTATCATATTTTGATAGATCGGGCATTTTCGGACGCGTCGATACCTGATGTGTTTATGATTTTTACTGTTTATTTATATTTATGTCAGTTCTAGGGAAAGGGGGGTGATTTGAAATTTTAGGTTTTTTTATTATAATTTTTTTTTTTAAACTTTTTTTTATTTTTATTTATACTATTTTTCAGACTCCCTAGGGTACTTTAACCCTAGGTTGTCTGATCGATCCTATCATATACTGCCATACTACAGTATAGCAGTATATGGGGATTTTCTAACTCATTCATTACAATGTGCTATCAGCACATTGTAATGAAGGGGTTAAAACGAAATAGCCTCGGGTCTTCGGAAGACCCGAGGCTACCATGGAGACGGATCGCCGCCCCCCGTTGACGTCACGGGGAGCGGCGATCCCAGGTAAGATGGCGGCGCCCATGCGCCGCTATCTGTTTGAGGCTGCCGGCAGCTTTGCCGGCAGCCCACGCTGTAAAAACACCCGCGATCGGTGCTAGCACCGATCGCGGATGTTACCGGTAAGCCTTTGCTGCAATATGCAGCAAAGACTTACCGGCTATGGAGAGGGCTCAGCCCGTGAGCCCTCTCCATGCAGCGCGACGCGACCGCCGCCGTGAATACACGGCGGGCGGTCGCGAACCGGTTAATATTTCAAAATGGAGATTTGATTTTTTTTCAAATTTTTTTTTTTTTCAATAAAAATTTTATTGAGTTTTTCAAAGTTATGGTTTCAATTTTTTTTTTTTTACATAGTTCATAAAACTCTTTTTTTTTAATTTTTTTTTACCTTTATATTTAGTGCCCCTGGGACACATGTTTTGAGACCAGAGGACCTTCTAGAACCCAACACCTGATATTATGAGCACATTGAGGCTCTGCTCTGCAGAAGAACCATCAAGTAGATGTGACCCTCAATGAAATAACTTATATTTGCCTATGGGGGGGGTCATTATACAGGGTTGTGGTGTAACGAGTGGGCCGTATAGTATGTGGGCCCCTTAGGGGTATGGCATAGGACCTTAAAATTGTCCACACATCGAAACCTCCATCCCCATTTTAGTTTTTGGAAAGTTGGGAAACTTGTTTATAATAGATTCAGAGGACGCTTGGGTCTTACAGTTCTATTTACAGTGCTATGTAGTACTACAAGTGGGCACTAGGTGGCGACATTGGCTCACATTTTACTGTAAGATTAATAAAAGTTATATTTTAGGGGGATGTAATATCTAAAGAGTATTTTTGGTTGCTCTTCCGAGCAACTATTGATGTTCACTAAAGGACAGGCAGGTTAGGCAGAAAACAAGCCCTGATACAGCTCAGTATATGGAAAAATTAAAAAAAAAGTTATGTATTTTTAGAGACGGGGAGTGAAAAATTAAAATGGTCTGGTCCTTTCAAAAACATCTACCACCAGGATGAAAGACTGTACACCAAGCACACAGCAGTGTGACCTCTCTGGCAGGATCTGCTCTTATTTTAGCTCCCTTACCAAAAAAAAAAAAACCCTTTTAAATTTATGCAAACAAGCCTAAGGGGCTCCAGGAATCATAGGTGTTAATGGAGTCTGGAGCTCTTTAGGCTCATTTGCATTATTTTAAAAACCTTTTTCTGTAAAAAAAAAACAAGGGCATTAAAAGCTACAAGAAGAGCAGATCCTGGCAGAGGGGGGCACTCCAGTATTTCAGTGTGCTTGGTTTACAATCCTTCATCCTGGTGGGAGATTTCCTTTAGTACAGATAAATATATCCAATAACCTCTTTCTAAATAATTTGGGTCAAGACAAGTTCCCCCCTCTTTTTGGCTAATAAATTCTTGTGTATATGGAGCCCACAGTGCAAGATCTGGTAAATATAATGACACTTAGGATAAGTTCTTACATTACAGTCACCTTTTGATACAATTACCATGATGGGATGTCAGGTTGTCTGTGCTCCACCAGTTCCTATTATTTATACTGTCTTAAATCTCATAAAGAACTTCTTCAAAATGTGTTCAGCTTTCCAAAATCTCCAGCAGTTTCTTGAATGGATTTTAATCCTGGTTGCAGTACTTGATTTTGGCCACTGGATGGCAGTGTTGTAGTCTTTCTATAACACATATCTCCTGTATACACCTGCTCTATATAGACCTTGGCATAAATGTCATATTCTCATCAAGTTTGATGATATCTTACAGACTGCAGCCAGTGTTAGGTGGTGTCCCTGGAGAGATGTGTAATCAGACCTTTGTGTGTGCTGTTAGTAGCAGCAGGACTGTGATATATTGATTTATATTCCAGGATTGTAGCTCCCCTAAGTGTACAGGAAGTTTATCCTCAGACTGCTGTGCTCTCACCTCTCTGACTTAAGATGGAAGATATTTCCAACATTATTAATTTAGAGGAGATGTGAAGGTGTTCAATGCAGAGAGCTAAGAGAACAGCAGTGTGAGTACACATGTCCAGTGAATCTGGAGAAGCTACAACCCTGGAATATAAAGCCATGTATTACAATTATGCTACTACCAACAATACACACAAAGGTATGATTACACATTACAAGACATGTCTCCAGTGCAGCTACAATCCTGGAATATCAATGAATATTTTACAACCCTGCTGCTACAAACAGCATACAGAAAGGAATGATTACACATCTCTCCAGGGACAATACCTAACAGTGTCTTCAGAGAGCCCAGAGCACAGCAGTGTGAGACCACACCCCAAGTGCACTTGCAGAAGCTACAGTCCTGGAATATAAATTAATATTTCAAAGTCCTGCTTATACTAACAACATACAAAAAGGTATGATTACATCAGAACGATACTTAACAATGTCTGAAGAGAGAACAGAGCACAGCAGTGTGAGGACACATGCTCTCTGCATTGAACAGCTTCATAGCTCGTCTCCTCTGAGTGAATAATGTTTAAAGCATCTACCATCTTAATGCAGAAAGCTGAGAGCACAGCAGTGTGAGGATATGTTTCCAATGCACTTGAAGAATTTACTATCATGGAATATAAACCCATATTTCACAGTCCTGCTGCTACTAATAGCATACACAAAGGTCTGATTACACATCTCACCAGGGACAATACCTGCACCCCCAGTGATATAGTATACAGTGCTGAGCCATAGAGAGACTGTATAACACACATGTGGCGTCTGATCTACTCACGTCAAACTCATTGAGTGCGGCGGCGAGCTCCCCGATGCCGGTGTGACCCTGCTTCTCATCAGTGGGGGACGTGGCCTGCGCAGCGTTGGAGATGCCGGCTATGGCCTCCTGCACTTGTTTGAAGACATAATCTCGGTTGGCTCTCGTGGCTGCCACGTCAGGGTGGCGCAGGTAGGCCTGTGACGCCGTGTACAGCATGGTGGCGTTCTTCTTAAGAGCCCCCCGAGCCGCTGCCATCTCATCCCTGCAGTGAGGGTCCTTCAACTCCTAGGAAGAAGAAGACAATGATACATTCACTGCATGATGGAAGAGCCGCTACATTGTTACTACCAGGAGCTGCTTAGACTGATACATTATTACTACTCGGAGATACATAGACTATTACATTATTACTACCAGGAGCTACATGGAATATTACATTATTACTACTAGGAGCTACATGGACTATTACATTATTACTACTAGGAGCTCCAGGGACTATTACTTTATTACTGCTAGAAGATACATGGAATATTACATTATTACAACTAGGAGCTACATGGAATATTGCTACTGGAAGCTCCCTGTCCATGTAGCCCCTAGTAATAATAATGTAATAGTCCATGTATCTTCTAGCAGTAATAAAGTAATAGTCCCTGGAGCTCCTAGTAGTAATAATGTAATAGTCCATGTAGCTACTAGTAGTAATAATGTGATAGTCCCTGGAGCTCCTAGTAGTAATAATGTAATAGTCCATGTAGCTCCTAGTAGTAATAATGTAATAGTCCATGTAGCTCCTAGTAGTAATAATGTAATAGTCCATGTCGCTCCTAGTAGTAATAATGTAATAGTCCATGTAGCTCCTAGTAGTAATAATGTAATAGTCCCTGGAGCTCCTAGTAGTAATAATGTAATAGTCCATGTAGCTCCTAGTAGTAATAATGTGATAGTTCCTGGAGCTCCTAGTAGTAATAATGTAATAGTCCCTGGAGCTCCTAGTAGTAATAATGTGATAGTCCATGTAGTTCCTAGTAGTAATAATGTAATAGTCCATGTAGCTCCTAGTAGTAATAATGTAATAGTCCATGTAGCTCCTAGTAGTAATAATGTGATACTCCCTGGAGCTCCTAGTAGTAATAATGTAATAGTCCATGTAGCTCCTAGTAGTAATAATGTAATAGTCCCTGGAGCTCCTAGTAGTAATAATGTAATAGTCCATGTAGCTCCTAGTAGTAATAATGTAATAGTCCATGTAGCTCCTAGTAGTAATAATGTAATAGTCCATGTTGCTCCTAGTAGTAATAATGTAATAGTCCATGTAGCTCCTAGTAGTAATAATGTAATAGTCCCTGGAGCTCCTAGTAGTAATAATGTAATAGTCCATGTAGCTCCTAGTAGTAATAATGTGATAGTCCCTGGAGCTCCTAGTAGTAATAATGTAATAGTCCCTGGAGCTCCTAGTAGTAATAATGCAATAGTCCTTGTAGCTCCTAGTAGTAATAATGTAATAGTCCATGTAGCTCCTAGTAGTAATAATGTAATAGTCCATGTAGCTCCTAGTAGTAATAATGTAATAGTCCATGTAGCTCCTAGTAGTAATAATGTAATAGTCCATGTAGCTCCTAGTAGTAATAATGTAATAGTCCATGTTGCTCCTAGTAGTAATAATGTAATAGTCCATGTAGCTCCTAGTAGTAACAATGTAAAAGTCCATGTAGCTCCTAGTAGTAATAATGTAATAGTCCCTGGAGCTCCTAGTAGTAATAATGTGATAGTCCATGTAGCTCCTAGTAGTAATAATTTAATAGTCCATGTAGCTCCTAGTAGTAATGATGTAATAGTCCATGTAGCTCCTAGTAGTAATGATGTAATATTCCATGTAGCTCCTAGTAGTAATGATGTAATAGTCCATGTAGCTCCTAGTAGTAATAATGTAATAGTCCATGGACCTCCTAGTAGTAATAATGTGATAGTCCATGTAGCTCCTAGTAGTAATAATGTAATAGTCCATGGACCTCTTAGTAGTAATAATGTGATAGTCCATGTAGCTCCTTGTAGTAATAATGTAGTAGTCCATGTAGCTCCTAGTAGTAATAATGTGATAGTCCATGTATCTTCTAGCAGTAATAATATAATATTCCATTTATCTCCTTGTAGTAATAATGTAATAGTCCATGTAGCTCCTAGTAGTAATAATGTGATAGTCCATGTAGCTCCTAGTAGTAATAATGTAATAGTCCATGTAGTTCCTAGTAGTAACAATGTAAAAGTCCATGAACCTCCTAGTAGTAATAATGTAATAGTCCCTGGAGCTCCTAGTAGTAATAATGTAATAGTCCCTGGAGCTCCTAGTAGTAATAATGTGATAGTCCATGTAGCTCCTAGTAGTAATAATGTAATAGTCCATGTAGCTCCTAGTAGTAATAATGTAATAGTCCATGTTGCTCCTAGTAGTAATAATGTGATAGTCCATGTAGCTCCTAGTAGTAATAATGTAATAGTCCGTGTAGTTCCTAGTAGTAATAATGTAATAGTCCATGTAGCTCCTAGTAGTAATAATGTAATAGTCCATGTAGCTCCTAGTAGTAATAATGTAATAGTCCATGTTGATCTTAGTAGTAATAATGTAATAGTCCATGTAGCTCCTAGTAGTAACAATGTAAAAGTCCATGTAGCTGCTAGTAGTAATAATGTAATTGTCCCTGGATCTCCTAGTAGTAATAATGTAATAGTCCCTGGAGCTCCTAGTAGTAATAATGTGATAGTCCATGTAGCTCCTAGTAGTAATAATGTAATAGTCCATGTAGCTCCTAGTAGTAATAATGTAATAGTCAATGTAGTTCCTAGTAGTAATAATGTAATAGTCCATGTAGCTCCTAGTAGTAATAATGTAATAGTCCCTGGAGCTCCTAGTAGTAATAATGTAATAGTCCATGGACCTCCTACTAGTAATAATGTGATAGTCCATGTATCTTCTAGCAGTAATAATATAATATTCCATTTATCTCTTAGTAGTAATAATGTAATAGTCCATGTAGCTCCCAGTAGTAATAATGTAATAGTCCATGTAGCTCCTAGTAGTAATAATGTAATAGTCAATGTAGCTCCTAGTAGTAATAATGTAATAGTCCATGTAGTTCCTAGTAGTAATAATGTAATAGTCAATGTAGCTCCTAGTAGTAATAATGTAATAGTCCATGTAGCTCCTAGTAGTAATAATGTAATAGTCCATGTAGCTCCTACTAGTAACAATGTAAAAGTCCATGTAGTTCCTAGTAGTAATAATGTAATATTCCATGTAGTTCCTAGTAGTAATGATGTAATAGTCCATGTATCTCCTAGTAGTAATAATGTGACAGTCCATGTATCTTCTAGCAGTAATAATATAATATTCCATTTATCTCCTAGTAGTAATAATGTGATAGTCCATGTATCTTCTAGCAGTAATAATATAATATTCCATTTATCTTCTAGTAGTAATAATGTAATAGTCAATGTTGCTCCTAGTAGTAATAATGTGATAGTCCATGTAGCTCCTAGTAGTAATTATGTGATAGTCCATGTAGCTCCTAGTAGTAATAATGTAATAGTCCCTGGAGCTCCTAGTAGTAATAATGTAATAGTCCCTGGAGCTCCTAGTAGTAATAATGTGATAGTCCATGTAGCTCCTAGTAGTAATAATGTAATAGTCCATGTAGTTCCTAGTAGTAATAATGTAATAGTCCATGTTGCTCCTAGTAGTAATAATGTGATAGTCCATGAACCTCCTAGTAGTAATAATGTAATAGTCCCTGGACCTCCTAGTAGTAATAATGTGATAGTCCATGTAGCTCCTAGTAGTAATAATGTAATAGTCCATGGACCTCCTAGTAGTAATAATGTGATAGTCCATGTAGCTCCTAGTAGTAATAATGTAGTAGTCCATGTAGCTCCTAGTAGTAATAATGTGATAGTCCATTTATCTTCTAGCAATAATAATGTGATAGTCCATGTAGCTCCTAGTAGTAATAATGTGATTGTCCATGTATCTTCTAGCAGTTATAATATAATATTCCATGTATCTCCTAGTAGTAATAATGTGATAGTCCATGTAGCTCCTAGTAGTAATAATGTAATAGTCCCTGGAGCTCCTAGTAGTAATAATGTAATAGTCCCTGGAGCTCCTAGTAGTAATAATGTGATAGTCCATGTAGCTCCTAGTAGTAATAATGTGATAGTCCATGTAGCTCCTAGTAGTAATAATGTAATAGTCCATGTAGCTCCTAGTAGTAATAATGTGATAGTCCATGTAGCTCCTAGTAGTAATAATGTAATAGTCCATGTAGCTCCTAGTAGTAATAATGTAATAGTCCATGTTCTCCCAGTAGTAATAATGTAATAGTCCATGTAGCTCCTAGTAGTAACAATGTAAAAGTCCATGTAGTTCCTAGTAGTAATAATGTAATATTCCATGTAGTTCCTAGTAGTAATAATGTAATAGTCCATGTAGCTCCTAGTAGTAATAATGTAATAGTCCCTGGAGCTCCTAGTAGTAATAATGTGATAGTTCATGTAGTTCCTAGTAGTAATAATGTGATAGTCCATGTAGCTCCTAGTAGTAATAATGTAATAGTCCATGTAGCTCCTAGTAGTAATAATGTAATAGTCAATGTAGTTCCTAGTAGTAATAATGTAATAGTCCATGTAGCTCCTAGTAGTAATAATGTAATAGTCCCTGGAGCTCCTAGTAGTAATAATGTAATAGTCCATGGACCTCCTACTAGTAATAATGTGATAGTCCATGTATCTTCTAGCAGTAATAATATAATATTCCATTTATCTCTTAGTAGTAATAATGTAATAGTCCATGTAGCTCCCAGTAGTAATAATGTAATAGTCCATGTAGCTCCTAGTAGTAATAATGTAATAGTCAATGTAGCTCCTAGTAGTAATAATGTAATAGTCCATGTAGTTCCTAGTAGTAATAATGTAATAGTCAATGTAGCTCCTAGTAGTAATAATGTAATAGTCCATGTAGCTCCTAGTAGTAATAATGTAATAGTCCATGTAGCTCCTACTAGTAACAATGTAAAAGTCCATGTAGTTCCTAGTAGTAATAATGTAATATTCCATGTAGTTCCTAGTAGTAATGATGTAATAGTCCATGTATCTCCTAGTAGTAATAATGTGACAGTCCATGTATCTTCTAGCAGTAATAATATAATATTCCATTTATCTCCTAGTAGTAATAATGTGATAGTCCATGTATCTTCTAGCAGTAATAATATAATATTCCATTTATCTTCTAGTAGTAATAATGTAATAGTCAATGTTGCTCCTAGTAGTAATAATGTGATAGTCCATGTAGCTCCTAGTAGTAATTATGTGATAGTCCATGTAGCTCCTAGTAGTAATAATGTAATAGTCCCTGGAGCTCCTAGTAGTAATAATGTAATAGTCCCTGGAGCTCCTAGTAGTAATAATGTGATAGTCCATGTAGCTCCTAGTAGTAATAATGTAATAGTCCATGTAGTTCCTAGTAGTAATAATGTAATAGTCCATGTTGCTCCTAGTAGTAATAATGTGATAGTCCATGAACCTCCTAGTAGTAATAATGTAATAGTCCCTGGACCTCCTAGTAGTAATAATGTGATAGTCCATGTAGCTCCTAGTAGTAATAATGTAATAGTCCATGGACCTCCTAGTAGTAATAATGTGATAGTCCATGTAGCTCCTAGTAGTAATAATGTAGTAGTCCATGTAGCTCCTAGTAGTAATAATGTGATAGTCCATTTATCTTCTAGCAATAATAATGTGATAGTCCATGTAGCTCCTAGTAGTAATAATGTGATTGTCCATGTATCTTCTAGCAGTTATAATATAATATTCCATGTATCTCCTAGTAGTAATAATGTGATAGTCCATGTAGCTCCTAGTAGTAATAATGTAATAGTCCCTGGAGCTCCTAGTAGTAATAATGTAATAGTCCCTGGAGCTCCTAGTAGTAATAATGTGATAGTCCATGTAGCTCCTAGTAGTAATAATGTAATAGTCCATGTAGCTCCTAGTAGTAATAATGTAATAGTCCATGTTCTCCCAGTAGTAATAATGTAATAGTCCATGTAGCTCCTAGTAGTAACAATGTAAAAGTCCATGTAGTTCCTAGTAGTAATAATGTAATATTCCATGTAGTTCCTAGTAGTAATAATGTAATAGTCCATGTAGCTCCTAGTAGTAATAATGTAATAGTCCCTGGAGCTCCTAGTAGTAATAATGTGATAGTTCATGTAGTTCCTAGTAGTAATAATGTGAAAGTCCATGTAGCTCCTAGTAGTAATAATGTGATAGTCCATGTAGCTCCTAGTAGTAATAATGTGATCGTCCATGTAGTTCCTAGTAGTAATAATGTGATAGTCCATGTAGCTCCTAGTAGTAATAATGTGATAGTCCATGTAGCTCCTAGTAGTAATAATGTAATAGTCCATGTAGCTCCTAGTAGTAATAATGTAATAGTCCATGTAGTTCCTAGTAGTAATAATGTGATAGTCCATGTAGCTCCTAGTAGTAATAATGTGATAGTCCATGTAGCTCCTAGTAGTAATAATGTAATAGTCCATGTAGCTCCTAGTAGTAATAATGTAATAGTCCATGTAGCTCCTAGTAGTAATAATGTGATAGTCCATGTAGTTCCTAGTAGTAATAATGTAATAGTCCATGTATCTTCTAGCAGTAATAATGTAATAGTCCATGTAGCCCCTAGTAGTAATAATGTGATAGTCCATGTAGTTCCTAGTAGTAATAATGTGATAGTCCATGTAGTTCCTAGTAGTAAGGATGTAATAGTACATGTAGCTCCTAGTAGTAATAATGTGATAGGCCATGTAGTTCCTAGTAGTAATAATGTGATAGTCCATGTAGCTCCTAGTAGTAATAATGTGATAGTCCATGTATCTTCTAGCAGTTATAATATAATATTCCATTTATCTCCTAGTAGTAATAATGTGATAGTCCATGTAGCTCCTAGTAGTAATAATGTAATAGTCCCTGGAGCTCCTAGTAGTAATAATGTAATAGTCCCTGGAGCTCCTAGTAGTAATAATGTGATAGTCCATGTAGCTCCTAGTAGTAATAATGTAATAGTCCATGTAGCTCCTAGTAGTAATAATGTAATAGTCCATGTTGCTCCAAGTAGTAATAATGTAATAGTCCATGTAGCTCCTAGTAGTAACAATGTAAAAGTCCATGTAGTTCCTAGTAGTAATAATGTAATATTCCATGTAGCTCCTAGTAGTAATAATGTAATAGTCCATGTAGCTCCTAGTAGTAATAATGTAATAGTCCCTGGAGCTCCTAGTAGTAATAATGTGATAGTCCATGTAGTTCCTAGTAGTAATAATGTGATAGTCAATGTAGTTCCTAGTAGTAATAATGTAATAGTCCATGTAGCTCCTAGTAGTAATAATGTAATAGTCCCTGGAGCTCCTAGTAGTAATAATGTGATAGTCCATGTAGTTCCTAGTAGTAATAATGTGATAGTCCATGTAGCTCCTAGTAGTAATAATGTGATAGTCCATGTAGCTCCTAGTAGTTATAATGTGATAGTCCATGTAGTTCCTAGTAGTAATAATGTGATAGTCCATGTAGCTCCTAGTAGTAATAATGTGATAGTCCATGTAGCTCCTAGTAGTAATAATGTAATAGTCCATGTAGCTCCTAGTAGTAATAATGTAATAGTCCATGTAGCTCCTAGTAGTAATAATAATGTAATAGTCCCTGTATCTCCTAGTAGTAATAATAATGTAATAGTCCCTGGAGCTCCAAGTAGTAATAATGTAATAGTCCATGTAGTTCCTAGTAGTAATGATGTAATAGTCCATGTAGCTCCTAGTAGTAATAATAATGTATTAGTCCCTGGAGCTCCTAGTAGTAATAATGTGATAGTCCATGTAGTTCCTAGCAGTAATAATGTAATAGTACATGTAGCTCCTAGTAGTAATAATGTGATAGTCCATGTAGCTCCTAGTAGTAATGATGTAATAGTCCCTGGACCTCCTAGTAGTAATAATGTAATAGTCCATGTATTCCTAGTAGTAATGATGTAATAGCCCATTAGGTTCCTAGTAGTAATGATGTAATAGTACATGTAGTTTCTAGCAGTAATAATGTAATAGTACATGTAGCTCCTAGTAGTAATAATGTGATAGTCCATGTAGCTCCTAGTAGTAATAATGTGATAGTCCATGTAGCTCCTAGTAGTAATGATGTAATAGTCCTTGTAGCTCCTAGTAGTAATAATGTAAGTGTCCATGTAGCTCCTAGTAGTAATAATGTAATAGTCCCTGGAGCTCCTAGTAGTAATAATGTAATAGTCCATGTAGTTCCTAGTAGTAATAATGTGATAGTCCATGTATCTTTTAGCAGTAATAATATAATATTCCATTTATCTCCTAGTAGTAATAATGTAATAGTCCATGTTGCTCCTAGTAGTAATAATGTGATAGTCCATGTAGCTCCTAGTAGTAATAATGTGATAGGCCATGTAGTTCCTAGTAGTAATAATGTAATAGTCCATGTAGCTCCTAGTAGTAATAATGTAATAGTCCATGTAGCTCCTAGTAGTAACAATGTAAAAGTCCATGTAGCTCCAAGTAGTAATAATGTAATAGTCTCTGGAGCTCCTAGTAGTAATCATGTAATAGTCCCTGGAGCTCCTAGTAGTAATAATGTAATAGTCCATGTAGCTCCTAGTAGTAATAATGTAATTGTCCATGTAGCTCCTAGTAGTAATAATGTAATAGTCCATGTAGCTCCTAGTAGTAATAATGTAATAGTCCATGTTGCTCCTAGTAGTAATAATGTAATAGTCCATGTAGCTCCTAGTAGTAACAATGTAAAAGTCCATGTAGTTCCTAGTAGTAATAATGTAATATTCCATGTAGTTCCTAGTAGTAATAATGTAATAGTCCATTTAGCTCCTAGTAGTAATAATGTGATAGTCCATGTAGCTCCTAGTAGTAATAATGTAATAGTCCATGTAGCTCCTAGTAGTAATAATGTAATAGTCCATGTTGCTCCTAGTAGTAATAATGTAATAGTCCATGTAGCTCCTAGTAGTAATAATGTAATAGTCCCTGGAGCTCCTAGTAGTAATAATGTAATAGTCCCTGGAGCTCCTAGTAGTAATAATGTGATAGTCCATGTAGCTCCTAGTAGTAATAATGTAATAGTCCATGTAGTTCCTAGTAGTAATAATGTAATAGTCCATGTTGCTCCTAGTAGTAATAATGTGATAGTCCATGTTGCTCCTAGTAGTAATAATGTAATAGTCCCTGGACCTCCTAGTAGTAATAATGTGATAGTCCATGTAGCTCCTAGTAGTAATAATGTAATAGTCCATGGACCTCCTAGTAGTAATAATGTGATACTCCCTGTAGCTCCTAGTAGTAATAATGTAATAGTCCATGTAGTTCCTAGTAGTAATAATGTGATAGTCCATGTAGTTCCTAGTAGTAATAATGTAATAGTCCATGTAGTTCCTAGTAGTAATGATGTAATAGTACATGTAGCTCCTAGTAGTAATAATGTGATAGTCCATGTAGCTCCTAGTAGTAATAATGTGATAGTCCATGTAGTTCCTAGTAGTAATAATGTAATAGTCCATGTAGTTCCTAGTAGTAATGATGTAATAGTACATGTAGCTCCTAGTAGTAATAATGTGATAGTCCATGTAGCTCCTAGTAGTAATAATGTAATAGTCCATGTAGCTCCTAGTAGTAATAATGTAATAGTCCATGTAGTTCCTAGTAGTAATGATGCAATATTCCATGTAGCTTCTAGTAGTAATAATAATGTAATAGTCCCTGGAGCTCTGAGTAGTAATAATGTGATAGTCCATGTAGTTCCTAGTAGTAATGATGTAATAGTACATGTAGCTCCTAGTAGTAATAATGTGATATTCCATGTAGTTCCTAGTAGTAATAATGTAATAGTCCATGTAGCTCCTAGTAGTAATGATGTAATAGTCCCTGGACCTCCTAGTAGTAATAATGTAATAGTCCATGTATTACTAGTAGTAATAATGTAATAGTCCATGTATCTTCTAGCAATAATAATGTGATAGTCCATGTAGCTCCTAGTAGTAACAAGGTAATAGTCCATGTAGCTCCTAGTAGTAATAATGTAATAGTCCATGTAGTTCCTAGTAGTAATAATGTAATAGTCCATGTAGTTCCTAGTAGTAATAATGTAATAGTCCATGTATCTTCTAGCAATAATAATGTGATAGTCCATGTAGCTCCTAGTAGTAATAAGGTAATAGTCCATGTAGCTCCTAGAAGTAATAATGTAATAGCCCATGTAGTTCCTACTAGTAATGATGTAATAGTTCCTGGACCTCCTAGTAGTAATAATGAAATAGTCCCTGGACCTCCTAGTAGTAATAATGTAATAGTCCATGGACCTTCTAGTAGTAATAATTAAAAAAATACTACTTGGAACTGCATAGACTATCACATTATTACTACTAGGAACTACATGGACTATCACATTATTACTACTAGGAACTACATTGACTATCACATTATTACTACTAGGAACTACATGGACTATTACATTATTACTACTAGGAGCTACATAGAATATTACATTATTACTACTAGGAGCTACATGGAATATTGGTACTGGAAGCTCCCTGTCCCTGTAGCTCCTAGTAGTAATAATGTAATAGTCCATGTATCTTCTAGTAGTAATAATGTAAAAGTCCTTGGAGCTCCTCATAGTGATAATATAATATTCCATTTATCTCCTAGTAGTAATAATGTAATAGTCCATGTAGCTCCTAGTAACAATGATGTAATAGTCCATGTAGTTCCTAGTAGTAATAATGTGATAATCCATGTAGTTCCTAGTAGTAATAATATAATAGTCTATGTAGCTCCTAGTAGTAATAATGTAATAGTCCATGTAGCTCCTAGTAGTAATGATGTAATAGTCCATGTAGCTCCTAGTAGTAATTATGTGATATTCCATGTAGTTCCTAGTAGTAATGATGTAATAGTACATGTAGCTCCTAGTAGTAATAATGTGATAGTCCATGTAGCTCCTAGTAGTAATAATGTAATAGTCCATGTATCTTCTAGCAGTAATAATGTAATAGTCCATGTAGCTCCTAGTAGTAATAATGTGATAGTCCATGTAGTTCCTAGTAGTAATAATGTAATAGTTCATGTAGTTCCTAGTAGTAATGATGTAATAGCACATGTAGCTGCTAGTAGTAATAATGTGATAGTCCATGTAGCTCCTAGTAATAATAATGTAATAGTACATGTAGCTCCTAGTAGTAATAATGTGATAGGCCATGTAGTTCCTAGTAGTAATAATGTGATAGTCCATGTAGCTCCTTGTAGTAATAATGTAATAGTCCATGTAGTTCCTAGTAGTAATAATGTAATAGTCCATGTAGCTCCTAGTAGTAATAATGTAATAGTCCATGTAGCTCCTAGTAGTAACAATGTAAAAGTCCATGTAGCTCCAAGTAGTAATAATGTAATAGTCTCTGGAGCTCCTAGTAGTAATCATGTAACAGTCCCTGGAGCTCCAAGTAGTAATAATGTAATAGTCTCTGGAGCTCCTAGTAGTAATCATGTAATAGTCCCTGGAGCTCCTAGTAGTAATAATGTAATAGTCCATGTAGCTCCTAGTAGTAATAATGTAATTGTCCATGTAGCTCCTAGTAGTAATAATGTAATAGTCCATGTAGCTCCTAGTAGTAATAATGTAATAGTCCATGTTGCTCCTAGTAGTAATAATGTAATAGTCCATGTAGCTCCTAGTAGTAACAATGTAAAAGTCCATGTAGTTCCTAGTAGTAATAATGTAATATTCCATGTAGTTCCTAGTAGTAATAATGTAATAGTCCATTTAGCTCCTAGTAGTAATAATGTGATAGTCCATGTAGCTCCTAGTAGTAATAATGTAATAGTCCATGTTGCTCCTAGTAGTAATAATGTAATAGTCCATGTAGCTCCTAGTAGTAATAATGTAATAGTCCCTGGAGCTCCTAGTAGTAATAATGTGATAGTCCATGTAGCTCCTAGTAGTAATAATGTAATAGTCCATGTAGTTCCTAGTAGTAATAATGTAATAGTCCATGTTGCTCCTAGTAGTAATAATGTGATAGTCCATGTTGCTCCTAGTAGTAATAATGTAATAGTCCCTGGACCTCCTAGTAGTAATAATGTGATAGTCCATGTAGCTCCTAGTAGTAATAATGTAATAGTCCATGGACCTCCTAGTAGTAATAATGTGATAGTCCATGTAGTTCCTAGTAGTAATAATGTAATAGTCCATGTAGTTCCTAGTAGTAATGATGTAATAGTACATGTAGCTCCTAGTAGTAATAATGTGATAGTCCATGTAGCTCCTAGTAGTAATAATGTGATAGTCAATGTAGTTCCTAGTAGTAATGATGTAATAGTACATGTAGCTCCTAGTAGTAATAATGTGATAGTCCATGTAGTTCCTAGTAGTAATAATGTAATAGTCCATGTAGCTCCTAGTAGTAATGATGTAATAGTCCCTGGACCTCCTAGTAGTAATAATGTAATAGTCCATGTATTCCTAGTAGTAATAATGTAATAGTCCATGTATCTTCTAGCAATAATAATGTGATAGTCCATGTAGCTCCTAGTAGTAACAAGGTAATAGTCCATGTAGCTCCTAGTAGTAATAATGTAATAGTCCATGTAGTTCCTAGTAGTAATAATGTAATAGTCCATGTAGTTCCTAGTAGTAATAATGTAATAGTCCATGTATCTTCTAGCAATAATAATGTGATAGTCCATGTAGCTCCTAGTAGTAATAAGGTAATAGTCCATGTAGCTCCTAGAAGTAATAATGTAATAGCCCATGTAGTTCCTACTAGTAATGATGTAATAGTTCCTGGACCTCCTAGTAGTAATAATGAAATAGTCCCTGGACCTCCTAGTAGTAATAATGTAATAGTCCATGGACCTTCTAGTAGTAATAATAAAAAAATACTACTTGGAACTGCACAGACTATCACATTATTACTACTAGGAACTACATGGACTATCACATTATTACTACTAGGAACTACATTGACTATCACATTATTACTACTAGGAACTACATGGACTATTACATTATTACTACTAGGAGCTACATAGAATATTACATTATTACTACTAGGAGCTACATGGAATATTGGTACTGGAAGCTCCCTGTCCCTGTAGCTCCTAGTAGTAATAATGTAATAGTCCATGTATCTTCTAGTAGTAATAATGTAATAGTCCATGTAGCTCCTAGTAACAATGATGTAATAGTCCATGTAGTTCCTAGTAGTAATAATGTGATAATCCATGTAGTTCCTAGTAGTAATAATATAATAGTCTATGTAGCTCCTAGTAGTAATAATGTAATAGTCCATGTAGCTCCTAGTAGTAATGATGTAATAGTCCATGTAGCTCCTAGTAGTAAATATGTGATATTCCATGTAGTTCCTAGTAGTAATGATGTAATAGTACATGTAGCTGCTAGTAGTAATAATGTGATAGTCCATGTAGCTCCTAGTAATAATAATGTAATAGTCCATGTAGCTCCTAGTAGTAATAATGTAATATTCCATGTAGTTCCTAGTAGTAATGATGTAATAGTCCATGTAGCTCCTAGTAGTAACAATGTAATAGTCCATGTAGCTTCTAGTAGTAATAATGTAAAAGTCCCTGGAGCTCCTAGTAGTAATAATGTAATAGTCCATGTAGTTCCTAGTAGTAATAATGTAATAGTCCATGTATCTTCTTGCAGTAATAATGTGATAGTCCATGCAGCTCCTCGTAGTAATAAGGTAATAGTCCATGTAGCTCCTAGTAGTAATAATGTAATAGCCCATGTAGTTCCTAGTAGTAATGATGTAATAGTTCCTGGACCTCCTAGTTGTAATAATGTAATAGTCCATGTAGCTCCTAGTAGTAATAATGAAATAGTCCCTGGACCTCCTAGTAGTAATAATGAAATAGTCCCTGGACCTCCTAGTAGTAATAATGTAATAGTCCATGGAGCTCCTAGTAGTAATAATGTGATAGTCCATGTAGTTCCTAGTAGTAATAATGTAATAGTCCATGTAGTTCCTAGTAGTAATGATGTAATAGTACATGTAGCTCCTAGTAGTAATAATGTGATAGTCCATGTAGCTCCTAGTAGTAATAATGTAATAGTCCATGTAGCTCCTAGTAGTAGTAATGTAATAGTCCATGTAGCTCCTAGTAGTAATAATGTAATAGTCCATGTATCTTCTAGCAGTAATAATGTAATAGTCCATGTAGCTCCTAGTAGTAATAATGTGATAGTCCATGTAGCTCCTAGTAGTAATAATGTGATAGTCCATGTAGTTCCTAGTAGTAATAATGTAATAGTCCATGTAGTTCCTAGTAGTAATGATGTAATAGTACATGTAGCTCCTAGTAGTAATAATGTGATAGTCCATGTAGCTCCTAGTAGTAATAATGTAATAGTCCATGTAGCTCCTAGTAGTAATAATGTAATAGTCCATGTAGTTCCTAGTAGTAATGATGCAATATTCCATGTAGCTTCTAGTAGTAATAATAATGTAATAGTCCCTGGAGCTCTGAGTAGTAATAATGTGATAGTCCATGTAGTTCCTAGTAGTAATGATGTAATAGTACATGTAGCTCCTAGTAGTAATAATGTGATAGTCCATGTAGTTCCTAGTAGTAATAATGTAAAAGTCCATGTAGCTCCTAGTAGTAATGATGTAATAGTCCCTGGAGCTCTGAGTAGTAATAATGTGATAGTCCATGTAGTTCCTAGTAGTAATGATGTAATAGTACATGTAGCTCCTAGCAGTAATAATGTAATAGTACATGTAGCTCCTAGTAGTAATAATGTGATAGTCCATGTAGCTCCTAGTAGTAATGATGTAATAGTCCTTGTAGCTCCTAGTAGTAATAATGTAATAGTCCCTGGAGCTCCTAGTAGTAATAATGTAATAGTCCATGTAGCTCCTAGTAGTAATAATGTGATAGTTCCTGGAGCTCCTAGTAGTAATAATGTAATAGTCCCTGGAGCTCCTAGTAGTAATAATGTGATAGTCCATGTAGTTCCTAGTAGTAATAATGTAATAGTCCATGTAGCTCCTAGTAGTAATAATGTAATAGTCCATGTAGCTCCTAGTAGTAATAATGTGATACTCCCTGGAGCTCCTAGTAGTAATAATGTAATAGTCCATGTAGCTCCTAGTAGTAATAATGTAATAGTCCCTGGAGCTCCTAGTAGTAATAATGTAATAGTCCATGTAGCTCCTAGTAGTAATAATGTAATAGTCCATGTAGCTCCTAGTAGTAATAATGTAATAGTCCATGTTGCTCCTAGTAGTAATAATGTAATAGTCCATGTAGCTCCTAGTAGTAATAATGTAATAGTCCCTGGAGCTCCTAGTAGTAATAATGTAATAGTCCATGTAGCTCCTAGTAGTAATAATGTGATAGTCCCTGGAGCTCCTAGTAGTAATAATGTAATAGTCCCTGGAGCTCCTAGTAGTAATAATGCAATAGTCCTTGTAGCTCCTAGTAGTAATAATGTAATAGTCCATGTAGCTCCTAGTAGTAATAATGTAATAGTCCATGTAGCTCCTAGTAGTAATAATGTAATAGTCCATGTAGCTCCTAGTAGTAATAATGTAATAGTCCATGTAGCTCCTAGTAGTAATAATGTAATAGTCCATGTTGCTCCTAGTAGTAATAATGTAATAGTCCATGTAGCTCCTAGTAGTAACAATGTAAAAGTCCATGTAGCTCCTAGTAGTAATAATGTAATAGTCCCTGGAGCTCCTAGTAGTAATAATGTGATAGTCCATGTAGCTCCTAGTAGTAATAATTTAATAGTCCATGTAGCTCCTAGTAGTAATGATGTAATAGTCCATGTAGCTCCTAGTAGTAATGATGTAATATTCCATGTAGCTCCTAGTAGTAATGATGTAATAGTCCATGTAGCTCCTAGTAGTAATAATGTAATAGTCCATGGACCTCCTAGTAGTAATAATGTGATAGTCCATGTAGCTCCTAGTAGTAATAATGTAATAGTCCATGGACCTCTTAGTAGTAATAATGTGATAGTCCATGTAGCTCCTTGTAGTAATAATGTAGTAGTCCATGTAGCTCCTAGTAGTAATAATGTGATAGTCCATGTATCTTCTAGCAGTAATAATATAATATTCCATTTATCTCCTTGTAGTAATAATGTAATAGTCCATGTAGCTCCTAGTAGTAATAATGTGATAGTCCATGTAGCTCCTAGTAGTAATAATGTAATAGTCCATGTAGTTCCTAGTAGTAACAATGTAAAAGTCCATGAACCTCCTAGTAGTAATAATGTAATAGTCCCTGGAGCTCCTAGTAGTAATAATGTAATAGTCCCTGGAGCTCCTAGTAGTAATAATGTGATAGTCCATGTAGCTCCTAGTAGTAATAATGTAATAGTCCATGTAGCTCCTAGTAGTAATAATGTAATAGTCCATGTTGCTCCTAGTAGTAATAATGTGATAGTCCATGTAGCTCCTAGTAGTAATAATGTAATAGTCCGTGTAGTTCCTAGTAGTAATAATGTAATAGTCCATGTAGCTCCTAGTAGTAATAATGTAATAGTCCATGTAGCTCCTAGTAGTAATAATGTAATAGTCCATGTTGATCTTAGTAGTAATAATGTAATAGTCCATGTAGCTCCTAGTAGTAACAATGTAAAAGTCCATGTAGCTGCTAGTAGTAATAATGTAATTGTCCCTGGATCTCCTAGTAGTAATAATGTAATAGTCCCTGGAGCTCCTAGTAGTAATAATGTGATAGTCCATGTAGCTCCTAGTAGTAATAATGTAATAGTCCATGTAGCTCCTAGTAGTAATAATGTAATAGTCAATGTAGTTCCTAGTAGTAATAATGTAATAGTCCATGTAGCTCCTAGTAGTAATAATGTAATAGTCCCTGGAGCTCCTAGTAGTAATAATGTAATAGTCCATGGACCTCCTACTAGTAATAATGTGATAGTCCATGTATCTTCTAGCAGTAATAATATAATATTCCATTTATCTCTTAGTAGTAATAATGTAATAGTCCATGTAGCTCCCAGTAGTAATAATGTAATAGTCCATGTAGCTCCTAGTAGTAATAATGTAATAGTCAATGTAGCTCCTAGTAGTAATAATGTAATAGTCCATGTAGTTCCTAGTAGTAATAATGTAATAGTCAATGTAGCTCCTAGTAGTAATAATGTAATAGTCCATGTAGCTCCTAGTAGTAATAATGTAATAGTCCATGTAGCTCCTACTAGTAACAATGTAAAAGTCCATGTAGTTCCTAGTAGTAATAATGTAATATTCCATGTAGTTCCTAGTAGTAATGATGTAATAGTCCATGTATCTCCTAGTAGTAATAATGTGACAGTCCATGTATCTTCTAGCAGTAATAATATAATA
Source organism: Engystomops pustulosus (assembly GCF_040894005.1). Taxonomy (NCBI): domain Eukaryota; kingdom Metazoa; phylum Chordata; class Amphibia; order Anura; family Leptodactylidae; genus Engystomops; species Engystomops pustulosus. Next base: position 278,866,199 of record NC_092411.1, read on the forward strand.
TTCCATTTATCTCCTAGTAGTAATAATGTGATAGTCCATGTATCTTCTAGCAGTAATAATATAATATTCCATTTATCTTCTAGTAGTAATAATGTAATAGTCAATGTTGCTCCTAGTAGTAATAATGTGATAGTCCATGTAGCTCCTAGTAGTAATTATGTGATAGTCCATGTAGCTCCTAGTAGTAATAATGTAATAGTCCCTGGAGCTCCTAGTAGTAATAATGTAATAGTCCCTGGAGCTCCTAGTAGTAATAATGTGATAGTCCATGTAGCTCCTAGTAGTAATAATGTAATAGTCCATGTAGTTCCTAGTAGTAATAATGTAATAGTCCATGTTGCTCCTAGTAGTAATAATGTGATAGTCCATGAACCTCCTAGTAGTAATAATGTAATAGTCCCTGGACCTCCTAGTAGTAATAATGTGATAGTCCATGTAGCTCCTAGTAGTAATAATGTAATAGTCCATGGACCTCCTAGTAGTAATAATGTGATAGTCCATGTAGCTCCTAGTAGTAATAATGTAGTAGTCCATGTAGCTCCTAGTAGTAATAATGTGATAGTCCATTTATCTTCTAGCAATAATAATGTGATAGTCCATGTAGCTCCTAGTAGTAATAATGTGATTGTCCATGTATCTTCTAGCAGTTATAATATAATATTCCATGTATCTCCTAGTAGTAATAATGTGATAGTCCATTTATCTTCTAGCAATAATAATGTGATAGTCCATGTAGCTCCTAGTAGTAATAATGTGATTGTCCATGTATCTTCTAGCAGTTATAATATAATATTCCATGTATCTCCTAGTAGTAATAATGTGATAGTCCATGTAGCTCCTAGTAGTAATAATGTAATAGTCCCTGGAGCTCCTAGTAGTAATAATGTAATAGTCCCTGGAGCTCCTAGTAGTAATAATGTGATAGTCCATGTAGCTCCTAGTAGTAATAATGTAATAGTCCATGTAGCTCCTAGTAGTAATAATGTAATAGTCCATGTTCTCCCAGTAGTAATAATGTAATAGTCCATGTAGCTCCTAGTAGTAACAATGTAAAAGTCCATGTAGTTCCTAGTAGTAATAATGTAATATTCCATGTAGTTCCTAGTAGTAATAATGTAATAGTCCATGTAGCTCCTAGTAGTAATAATGTAATAGTCCCTGGAGCTCCTAGTAGTAATAATGTGATAGTTCATGTAGTTCCTAGTAGTAATAATGTGAAAGTCCATGTAGCTCCTAGTAGTAATAATGTGATAGTCCATGTAGCTCCTAGTAGTAATAATGTGATCGTCCATGTAGTTCCTAGTAGTAATAATGTGATAGTCCATGTAGCTCCTAGTAGTAATAATGTGATAGTCCATGTAGCTCCTAGTAGTAATAATGTAATAGTCCATGTAGTTCCTAGTAGTAATAATGTGATAGTCCATGTAGCTCCTAGTAGTAATAATGTAATAGTCCATGTAGCTCCTAGTAGTAATAATGTAATAGTCCATGTAGCTCCTAGTAGTAATAATGTAATAGTCCATGTAGCTCCTAGTAGTAATAATGTGATAGTCCATGTAGTTCCTAGTAGTAATAATGTAATAGTCCATGTATCTTCTAGCAGTAATAATGTAATAGTCCATGTAGCCCCTAGTAGTAATAATGTGATAGTCCATGTAGTTCCTAGTAGTAATAATGTGATAGTCCATGTAGTTCCTAGTAGTAAGGATGTAATAGTACATGTAGCTCCTAGTAGTAATAATGTGATAGGCCATGTAGTTCCTAGTAGTAATAATGTGATAGTCCATGTAGCTCCTAGTAGTAATAATGTGATAGTCCATGTATCTTCTAGCAGTTATAATATAATATTCCATTTATCTCCTAGTAGTAATAATGTGATAGTCCATGTAGCTCCTAGTAGTAATAATGTAATAGTCCCTGGAGCTCCTAGTAGTAATAATGTAATAGTCCCTGGAGCTCCTAGTAGTAATAATGTGATAGTCCATGTAGCTCCTAGTAGTAATAATGTAATAGTCCATGTAGCTCCTAGTAGTAATAATGTAATAGTCCATGTTGCTCCAAGTAGTAATAATGTAATAGTCCATGTAGCTCCTAGTAGTAACAATGTAAAAGTCCATGTAGTTCCTAGTAGTAATAATGTAATATTCCATGTAGCTCCTAGTAGTAATAATGTAATAGTCCATGTAGCTCCTAGTAGTAATAATGTAATAGTCCCTGGAGCTCCTAGTAGTAATAATGTGATAGTCCATGTAGTTCCTAGTAGTAATAATGTGATAGTCAATGTAGTTCCTAGTAGTAATAATGTAATAGTCCATGTAGCTCCTAGTAGTAATAATGTAATAGTCCCTGGAGCTCCTAGTAGTAATAATGTGATAGTCCATGTAGTTCCTAGTAGTAATAATGTGATAGTCCATGTAGCTCCTAGTAGTAATAATGTGATAGTCCATGTAGCTCCTAGTAGTTATAATGTGATAGTCCATGTAGTTCCTAGTAGTAATAATGTGATAGTCCATGTAGCTCCTAGTAGTAATAATGTAATAGTCCATGTAGCTCCTAGTAGTAATAATAATGTAATAGTCCCTGTATCTCCTAGTAGTAATAATAATGTAATAGTCCCTGGAGCTCCAAGTAGTAATAATGTAATAGTCCATGTAGTTCCTAGTAGTAATGATGTAATAGTCCATGTAGCTCCTAGTAGTAATAATAATGTATTAGTCCCTGGAGCTCCTAGTAGTAATAATGTGATAGTCCATGTAGTTCCTAGCAGTAATAATGTAATAGTACATGTAGCTCCTAGTAGTAATAATGTGATAGTCCATGTAGCTCCTAGTAGTAATGATGTAATAGTCCCTGGACCTCCTAGTAGTAATAATGTAATAGTCCATGTATTCCTAGTAGTAATGATGTAATAGCCCATTAGGTTCCTAGTAGTAATGATGTAATAGTACATGTAGTTTCTAGCAGTAATAATGTAATAGTACATGTAGCTCCTAGTAGTAATAATGTGATAGTCCATGTAGCTCCTAGTAGTAATAATGTGATAGTCCATGTAGCTCCTAGTAGTAATGATGTAATAGTCCTTGTAGCTCCTAGTAGTAATAATGTAAGTGTCCATGTAGCTCCTAGTAGTAATAATGTAATAGTCCCTGGAGCTCCTAGTAGTAATAATGTAATAGTCCATGTAGTTCCTAGTAGTAATAATGTGATAGTCCATGTATCTTTTAGCAGTAATAATATAATCTTCAATTTATCTCCTAGTAGTAATAATGTAATAGTCCATGTTGCTCCTAGTAGTAATAATGTGATAGTCCATGTAGCTCCTAGTAGTAATAATGTGATAGGCCATGTAGTTCCTAGTAGTAATAATGTAATAGTCCATGTAGCTCCTAGTAGTAATAATGTAATAGTCCATGTAGCTCCTAGTAGTAACAATGTAAAAGTCCATGTAGCTCCAAGTAGTAATAATGTAATAGTCTCTGGAGCTCCTAGTAGTAATCATGTAATAGTCCCTGGAGCTCCTAGTAGTAATAATGTAATAGTCCATGTAGCTCCTAGTAGTAATAATGTAATTGTCCATGTAGCTCCTAGTAGTAATAATGTAATAGTCCATGTAGCTCCTAGTAGTAATAATGTAATAGTCCATGTTGCTCCTAGTAGTAATAATGTAATAGTCCATGTAGCTCCTAGTAGTAACAATGTAAAAGTCCATGTAGTTCCTAGTAGTAATAATGTAATATTCCATGTAGTTCCTAGTAGTAATAATGTAATAGTCCATTTAGCTCCTAGTAGTAATAATGTGATAGTCCATGTAGCTCCTAGTAGTAATAATGTAATAGTCCATGTAGCTCCTAGTAGTAATAATGTAATAGTCCATGTTGCTCCTAGTAGTAATAATGTAATAGTCCATGTAGCTCCTAGTAGTAATAATGTAATAGTCCCTGGAGCTCCTAGTAGTAATAATGTAATAGTCCCTGGAGCTCCTAGTAGTAATAATGTGATAGTCCATGTAGCTCCTAGTAGTAATAATGTAATAGTCCATGTAGTTCCTAGTAGTAATAATGTAATAGTCCATGTTGCTCCTAGTAGTAATAATGTGATAGTCCATGTTGCTCCTAGTAGTAATAATGTAATAGTCCCTGGACCTCCTAGTAGTAATAATGTGATAGTCCATGTAGCTCCTAGTAGTAATAATGTAATAGTCCATGGACCTCCTAGTAGTAATAATGTGATACTCCCTGTAGCTCCTAGTAGTAATAATGTAATAGTCCATGTAGTTCCTAGTAGTAATAATGTGATAGTCCATGTAGTTCCTAGTAGTAATAATGTAATAGTCCATGTAGTTCCTAGTAGTAATGATGTAATAGTACATGTAGCTCCTAGTAGTAATAATGTGATAGTCCATGTAGCTCCTAGTAGTAATAATGTGATAGTCCATGTAGTTCCTAGTAGTAATAATGTAATAGTCCATGTAGTTCCTAGTAGTAATGATGTAATAGTACATGTAGCTCCTAGTAGTAATAATGTGATATTCCATGTAGTTCCTAGTAGTAATAATGTAATAGTCCATGTAGCTCCTAGTAGTAATGATGTAATAGTCCCTGGACCTCCTAGTAGTAATAATGTAATAGTCCATGTATTACTAGTAGTAATAATGTAATAGTCCATGTATCTTCTAGCAATAATAATGTGATAGTCCATGTAGCTCCTAGTAGTAACAAGGTAATAGTCCATGTAGCTCCTAGTAGTAATAATGTAATAGTCCATGTAGTTCCTAGTAGTAATAATGTAATAGTCCATGTAGTTCCTAGTAGTAATAATGTAATAGTCCATGTATCTTCTAGCAATAATAATGTGATAGTCCATGTAGCTCCTAGTAGTAATAAGGTAATAGTCCATGTAGCTCCTAGAAGTAATAATGTAATAGCCCATGTAGTTCCTACTAGTAATGATGTAATAGTTCCTGGACCTCCTAGTAGTAATAATGAAATAGTCCCTGGACCTCCTAGTAGTAATAATGTAATAGTCCATGGACCTTCTAGTAGTAATAATTAAAAAAATACTACTTGGAACTGCATAGACTATCACATTATTACTACTAGGAACTACATGGACTATCACATTATTACTACTAGGAACTACATTGACTATCACATTATTACTACTAGGAACTACATGGACTATTACATTATTACTACTAGGAGCTACATAGAATATTACATTATTACTACTAGGAGCTACATGGAATATTGGTACTGGAAGCTCCCTGTCCCTGTAGCTCCTAGTAGTAATAATGTAATAGTCCATGTATCTTCTAGTAGTAATAATGTAAAAGTCCTTGGAGCTCCTCATAGTGATAATATAATATTCCATTTATCTCCTAGTAGTAATAATGTAATAGTCCATGTAGCTCCTAGTAACAATGATGTAATAGTCCATGTAGTTCCTAGTAGTAATAATGTGATAATCCATGTAGTTCCTAGTAGTAATAATATAATAGTCTATGTAGCTCCTAGTAGTAATAATGTAATAGTCCATGTAGCTCCTAGTAGTAATGATGTAATAGTCCATGTAGCTCCTAGTAGTAATTATGTGATATTCCATGTAGTTCCTAGTAGTAATGATGTAATAGTACATGTAGCTCCTAGTAGTAATAATGTGATAGTCCATGTAGCTCCTAGTAGTAATAATGTAATAGTCCATGTATCTTCTAGCAGTAATAATGTAATAGTCCATGTAGCTCCTAGTAGTAATAATGTGATAGTCCATGTAGTTCCTAGTAGTAATAATGTAATAGTTCATGTAGTTCCTAGTAGTAATGATGTAATAGCACATGTAGCTGCTAGTAGTAATAATGTGATAGTCCATGTAGCTCCTAGTAATAATAATGTAATAGTACATGTAGCTCCTAGTAGTAATAATGTGATAGGCCATGTAGTTCCTAGTAGTAATAATGTGATAGTCCATGTAGCTCCTTGTAGTAATAATGTAATAGTCCATGTAGTTCCTAGTAGTAATAATGTAATAGTCCATGTAGCTCCTAGTAGTAATAATGTAATAGTCCATGTAGCTCCTAGTAGTAACAATGTAAAAGTCCATGTAGCTCCAAGTAGTAATAATGTAATAGTCTCTGGAGCTCCTAGTAGTAATCATGTAACAGTCCCTGGAGCTCCAAGTAGTAATAATGTAATAGTCTCTGGAGCTCCTAGTAGTAATCATGTAATAGTCCCTGGAGCTCCTAGTAGTAATAATGTAATAGTCCATGTAGCTCCTAGTAGTAATAATGTAATTGTCCATGTAGCTCCTAGTAGTAATAATGTAATAGTCCATGTAGCTCCTAGTAGTAATAATGTAATAGTCCATGTTGCTCCTAGTAGTAATAATGTAATAGTCCATGTAGCTCCTAGTAGTAACAATGTAAAAGTCCATGTAGTTCCTAGTAGTAATAATGTAATATTCCATGTAGTTCCTAGTAGTAATAATGTAATAGTCCATTTAGCTCCTAGTAGTAATAATGTGATAGTCCATGTAGCTCCTAGTAGTAATAATGTAATAGTCCATGTTGCTCCTAGTAGTAATAATGTAATAGTCCATGTAGCTCCTAGTAGTAATAATGTAATAGTCCCTGGAGCTCCTAGTAGTAATAATGTGATAGTCCATGTAGCTCCTAGTAGTAATAATGTAATAGTCCATGTAGTTCCTAGTAGTAATAATGTAATAGTCCATGTTGCTCCTAGTAGTAATAATGTGATAGTCCATGTTGCTCCTAGTAGTAATAATGTAATAGTCCCTGGACCTCCTAGTAGTAATAATGTGATAGTCCATGTAGCTCCTAGTAGTAATAATGTAATAGTCCATGGACCTCCTAGTAGTAATAATGTGATAGTCCATGTAGTTCCTAGTAGTAATAATGTAATAGTCCATGTAGTTCCTAGTAGTAATGATGTAATAGTACATGTAGCTCCTAGTAGTAATAATGTGATAGTCCATGTAGCTCCTAGTAGTAATAATGTGATAGTCAATGTAGTTCCTAGTAGTAATGATGTAATAGTACATGTAGCTCCTAGTAGTAATAATGTGATAGTCCATGTAGTTCCTAGTAGTAATAATGTAATAGTCCATGTAGCTCCTAGTAGTAATGATGTAATAGTCCCTGGACCTCCTAGTAGTAATAATGTAATAGTCCATGTATTCCTAGTAGTAATAATGTAATAGTCCATGTATCTTCTAGCAATAATAATGTGATAGTCCATGTAGCTCCTAGTAGTAACAAGGTAATAGTCCATGTAGCTCCTAGTAGTAATAATGTAATAGTCCATGTAGTTCCTAGTAGTAATAATGTAATAGTCCATGTAGTTCCTAGTAGTAATAATGTAATAGTCCATGTATCTTCTAGCAATAATAATGTGATAGTCCATGTAGCTCCTAGTAGTAATAAGGTAATAGTCCATGTAGCTCCTAGAAGTAATAATGTAATAGCCCATGTAGTTCCTACTAGTAATGATGTAATAGTTCCTGGACCTCCTAGTAGTAATAATGAAATAGTCCCTGGACCTCCTAGTAGTAATAATGTAATAGTCCATGGACCTTCTAGTAGTAATAATAAAAAAATACTACTTGGAACTGCATAGACTATCACATTATTACTACTAGGAACTACATGGACTATCACATTATTACTACTAGGAACTACATTGACTATCACATTATTACTACTAGGAACTACATGGACTATTACATTATTACTACTAGGAGCTACATAGAATATTACATTATTACTACTAGGAGCTACATGGAATATTGGTACTGGAAGCTCCCTGTCCCTGTAGCTCCTAGTAGTAATAATGTAATAGTCCATGTATCTTCTAGTAGTAATAATGTAATAGTCCATGTAGCTCCTAGTAACAATGATGTAATAGTCCATGTAGTTCCTAGTAGTAATAATGTGATAATCCATGTAGTTCCTAGTAGTAATAATATAATAGTCTATGTAGCTCCTAGTAGTAATAATGTAATAGTCCATGTAGCTCCTAGTAGTAATGATGTAATAGTCCATGTAGCTCCTAGTAGTAAATATGTGATATTCCATGTAGTTCCTAGTAGTAATGATGTAATAGTACATGTAGCTGCTAGTAGTAATAATGTGATAGTCCATGTAGCTCCTAGTAATAATAATGTAATAGTCCATGTAGCTCCTAGTAGTAATAATGTAATATTCCATGTAGTTCCTAGTAGTAATGATGTAATAGTCCATGTAGCTCCTAGTAGTAACAATGTAATAGTCCATGTAGCTCCTAGTAGTAATAATGTAAAAGTCCCTGGAGCTCCTAGTAGTAATAATGTAATAGTCCATGTAGTTCCTAGTAGTAATAATGTAATAGTCCATGTATCTTCTTGCAGTAATAATGTGATAGTCCATGCAGCTCCTCGTAGTAATAAGGTAATAGTCCATGTAGCTCCTAGTAGTAATAATGTAATAGCCCATGTAGTTCCTAGTAGTAATGATGTAATAGTTCCTGGACCTCCTAGTTGTAATAATGTAATAGTCCATGTAGCTCCTAGTAGTAATAATGAAATAGTCCCTGGACCTCCTAGTAGTAATAATGAAATAGTCCCTGGACCTCCTAGTAGTAATAATGTAATAGTCCATGGAGCTCCTAGTAGTAATAATGTGATAGTCCATGTAGTTCCTAGTAGTAATAATGTAATAGTCCATGTAGTTCCTAGTAGTAATGATGTAATAGTACATGTAGCTCCTAGTAGTAATAATGTGATAGTCCATGTAGCTCCTAGTAGTAATAATGTAATAGTCCATGTAGCTCCTAGTAGTAGTAATGTAATAGTCCATGTAGCTCCTAGTAGTAATAATGTAATAGTCCATGTATCTTCTAGCAGTAATAATGTAATAGTCCATGTAGCTCCTAGTAGTAATAATGTGATAGTCCATGTAGCTCCTAGTAGTAATAATGTGATAGTCCATGTAGTTCCTAGTAGTAATAATGTAATAGTCCATGTAGTTCCTAGTAGTAATGATGTAATAGTACATGTAGCTCCTAGTAGTAATAATGTGATAGTCCATGTAGCTCCTAGTAGTAATAATGTAATAGTCCATGTAGCTCCTAGTAGTAATAATGTAATAGTCCATGTAGTTCCTAGTAGTAATGATGCAATATTCCATGTAGCTTCTAGTAGTAATAATAATGTAATAGTCCCTGGAGCTCTGAGTAGTAATAATGTGATAGTCCATGTAGTTCCTAGTAGTAATGATGTAATAGTACATGTAGCTCCTAGTAGTAATAATGTGATAGTCCATGTAGTTCCTAGTAGTAATAATGTAAAAGTCCATGTAGCTCCTAGTAGTAATGATGTAATAGTCCCTGGAGCTCTGAGTAGTAATAATGTGATAGTCCATGTAGTTCCTAGTAGTAATGATGTAATAGTACATGTAGCTCCTAGCAGTAATAATGTAATAGTACATGTAGCTCCTAGTAGTAATAATGTGATAGTCCATGTAGCTCCTAGTAGTAATGATGTAATAGTCCTTGTAGCTCCTAGTAGTAATAACGTAAGTGTCCATGTAGCTCCTAGTAGTAATAATGTAATAGTCCATGGAGCTCCTAGTAGTAGTAATAATGTAATAGTCCATATAGTTCCTAGTAGTAATAATGTAATAGTCCATGTATCTTCTAGCAATAATAATGTGATAGTCCATGTAGCTCCTAGTAGTAACAAGGTAATAGTCCATGTAGCTCCTAGTAGTAATAATGTAATAGTCCATGTAGTTCCTAGTAGTAATAATGTAATAGTCCATGTAGTTCCTAGTAGTAATAATGTAATAGTCCATGTATCTTCTAGCAATAATAATGTGATAGTCCATGTAGCTCCTAGTAGTAATAAGGTAATAGTCCATGTAGCTCCTAGAAGTAATAATGTAATAGCCCATGTAGTTCCTACTAGTAATGATGTAATAGTTCCTGGACCTCCTAGTAGTAATAATGAAATAGTCCCTGGACCTCCTAGTAGTAATAATGTAATAGTCCATGGACCTTCTAGTAGTAATAATAAAAAAATACTACTTGGAACTGCATAGACTATCACATTATTACTACTAGGAACTACATGGACTATCACATTATTACTACTAGGAACTACATTGACTATCACATTATTACTACTAGGAACTACATGGACTATTACATTATTACTACTAGGAGCTACATAGAATATTACATTATTACTACTAGGAGCTACATGGAATATTGGTACTGGAAGCTCCCTGTCCCTGTAGCTCCTAGTAGTAATAATGTAATAGTCCATGTATCTTCTAGTAGTAATAATGTAATAGTCCATGTAGCTCCTAGTAACAATGATGTAATAGTCCATGTAGTTCCTAGTAGTAATAATGTGATAATCCATGTAGTTCCTAGTAGTAATAATATAATAGTCTATGTAGCTCCTAGTAGTAATAATGTAATAGTCCATGTAGCTCCTAGTAGTAATGATGTAATAGTCCATGTAGCTCCTAGTAGTAAATATGTGATATTCCATGTAGTTCCTAGTAGTAATGATGTAATAGTACATGTAGCTGCTAGTAGTAATAATGTGATAGTCCATGTAGCTCCTAGTAATAATAATGTAATAGTCCATGTAGCTCCTAGTAGTAATAATGTAATATTCCATGTAGTTCCTAGTAGTAATGATGTAATAGTCCATGTAGCTCCTAGTAGTAACAATGTAATAGTCCATGTAGCTCCTAGTAGTAATAATGTAAAAGTCCCTGGAGCTCCTAGTAGTAATAATGTAATAGTCCATGTAGTTCCTAGTAGTAATAATGTAATAGTCCATGTATCTTCTTGCAGTAATAATGTGATAGTCCATGCAGCTCCTCGTAGTAATAAGGTAATAGTCCATGTAGCTCCTAGTAGTAATAATGTAATAGCCCATGTAGTTCCTAGTAGTAATGATGTAATAGTTCCTGGACCTCCTAGTTGTAATAATGTAATAGTCCATGTAGCTCCTAGTAGTAATAATGAAATAGTCCCTGGACCTCCTAGTAGTAATAATGAAATAGTCCCTGGACCTCCTAGTAGTAATAATGTAATAGTCCATGGAGCTCCTAGTAGTAATAATGTGATAGTCCATGTAGTTCCTAGTAGTAATAATGTAATAGTCCATGTAGTTCCTAGTAGTAATGATGTAATAGTACATGTAGCTCCTAGTAGTAATAATGTGATAGTCCATGTAGCTCCTAGTAGTAATAATGTAATAGTCCATGTAGCTCCTAGTAGTAGTAATGTAATAGTCCATGTAGCTCCTAGTAGTAATAATGTAATAGTCCATGTATCTTCTAGCAGTAATAATGTAATAGTCCATGTAGCTCCTAGTAGTAATAATGTGATAGTCCATGTAGCTCCTAGTAGTAATAATGTGATAGTCCATGTAGTTCCTAGTAGTAATAATGTAATAGTCCATGTAGTTCCTAGTAGTAATGATGTAATAGTACATGTAGCTCCTAGTAGTAATAATGTGATAGTCCATGTAGCTCCTAGTAGTAATAATGTAATAGTCCATGTAGCTCCTAGTAGTAATAATGTAATAGTCCATGTAGTTCCTAGTAGTAATGATGCAATATTCCATGTAGCTTCTAGTAGTAATAATAATGTAATAGTCCCTGGAGCTCTGAGTAGTAATAATGTGATAGTCCATGTAGTTCCTAGTAGTAATGATGTAATAGTACATGTAGCTCCTAGTAGTAATAATGTGATAGTCCATGTAGTTCCTAGTAGTAATAATGTAAAAGTCCATGTAGCTCCTAGTAGTAATGATGTAATAGTCCCTGGAGCTCTGAGTAGTAATAATGTGATAGTCCATGTAGTTCCTAGTATTAATGATGTAATAGTACATGTAGCTCCTAGCAGTAATAATGTAATAGTACATGTAGCTCCTAGTAGTAATAATGTGATAGTCCATGTAGCTCCTAGTAGTAATGATGTAATAGTCCTTGTAGCTCCTAGTAGTAATAACGTAAGTGTCCATGTAGCTCCTAGTAGTAATAATGTAATAGTCCATGGAGCTCCTAGTAGTAGTAATAATGTAATAGTCCATATAGTTCCTAGTAGTAATAATGTAATAGTCCATGTATCTTCTAGCAATAATAATGTGATAGTCCATGTAGCTCCTAGTAGTAACAAGGTAATAGTCCATGTAGCTCCTAGTAGTAATAATGTAATAGTCCATGTAGTTCCTAGTAGTAATAATGTAATAGTCCATGTAGTTCCTAGTAGTAATAATGTAATAGTCCATGTATCTTCTAGCAATAATAATGTGATAGTCCATGTAGCTCCTAGTAGTAATAAGGTAATAGTCCATGTAGCTCCTAGAAGTAATAATGTAATAGCCCATGTAGTTCCTACTAGTAATGATGTAATAGTTCCTGGACCTCCTAGTAGTAATAATGAAATAGTCCCTGGACCTCCTAGTAGTAATAATGTAATAGTCCATGGACCTTCTAGTAGTAATAATAAAAAATTACTACTTGGAACTGCATAGACTATCACATTATTACTACTAGGAACTACATGGACTATCACATTATTACTACTAGGAACTACATTGACTATCACATTATTACTACTAGGAACTACATGGACTATTACATTATTACTACTAGGAGCTACATGGAATATTGGTACTGGAAGCTCCCTGTCCCTGTAGCTTCTAGTAGTAATAATGTAATAGTCCATGTATCTTCTAGTAGTAATAATGTAATACTCCCTGGAGCTCCTCATAGTAATAATATAATATTCCATTTATCTCCTAGTAGTAATAATGTAATAGTCCATGTAGCTCCTAGTAACAATGATGTAATAGTCCATGTAGTTCCTAGTAGTAATAATGTAATAATCCATGTAGTTCCTAGTAGTAATAATATAATAGTCTATGTAGCTCCTAGTAGTAATAATGTAATAGTCCCTGGAGCTCCTAGTAGTAATAATGTAATAGTCCATGTAGCTCCTAGTAGTAATGATGTAATAGTCCATGTAGCTCCTAGTAGTAATTATGTGATAGTCCATGTAGTTCCTAGTAGTAATGATGTAATAGTACATGTAGCTCCTAGTAGTAATAATGTGATAGTCCATGTAGCTCCTAGTAGTAATAATGTAATAGTCCATGTATCTTCTAGCAGTAATAATGTAATAGTCCATGTAGCTCCTAGTAGTAATAATGTGATAGTCCATGTAGTTCCTAGTAGTAATAATGTAATAGTTCATGTAGTTCCTAGTAGTAATGATGTAATAGCACATGTAGCTGCTAGTAGTAATAATGTGATAGTCCATGTAGCTCCTAGTAATAATAATGTAATAGTCCATGTAGCTCCTAGTAGTAATAATGTAATATTCCATGTAGTTCCTAGTAGTAATGATGTAATAGTCCATGTAGCTCCTAGTAGTAACAATGTAATAGTCCATGTAGCTCCTAGTAGTAATAATGTAAAAGTCCCTGGAGCTCCTAGTAGTAATAATGTAATAGTCTATGTAGTTCCTAGTAGTAATAATGTAATAGTCCATGTATCTTCTAGCAGTAATAATGTGATAGTCCATGTAGCTCCTCGTAGTAATAAGGTAATAGTCCATGTAGCTCCTAGTAGTAATAATGTAATAGCCCATGTAGTTCCTAGTAGTAATGATGTAATAGTTCCTGGACCTCCTAGTTGTAATAATGTAATAGTCCATGTAGCTCCTAGTAGTAATAATGAAATAGTCCCTGGACCTCCTAGTAGTAATAATGAAATAGTCCCTGGACCTCCTAGTAGTAATAATGTAATAGTCCATGGAGCTCCTAGTAGTAATAATGTGATAGTCCATGTAGTTCCTAGTAGTAATAATGTAATAGTCCATGTAGTTCCTAGTAGTAATGATGTAATAGTACATGTAGCTCCTAGTAGTAATAATGTGATAGTCCATGTAGCTCCTAGTAGTAATAATGTAATAGTCCATGTAGCTCCTAGTAGTAGTAATGTAATAGTCCATGTAGTTCCTAGTAGTAATGATGCAATAGTCCATGTAGCTTCTAGTAGTAATAATAATGTAATAGTCCCTGGAGCTCTGAGTAGTAATAATGTGATAGTCCATGTAGTTCCTAGTAGTAATGATGTAATAGTACATGTAGCTCCTAGTAGTAATAATGTGATAGTCCATGTAGTTCCTAGTAGTAATAATGTAATAGTCCATGTAGCTCCTAGAAGTAATGATGTAATAGTCCCTGGACCTCCTAGTAGTAATAATGTAATAGTCCATGTATTCCTAGTAGTAATGATGTAATAGCCCATGTAGTTCCTAGTAGTAATGATGTAATAGTACATGTAGTTTCTAGCAGTAATAATGTAATAGTACATGTAGCTCCTAGTAGTAATAATGTGATAGTCCATGTAGCTCCTAGTAGTAATGATGTAATAGTCCTTGTAGCTCCTAGTAGTAATAATGTAAGTGTCCATGTAGCTCCTAGTAGTAATAATGTAATAGTCCCTGGAGCTCCTAGTAGTAGTAATAATGTAATAGTCCATGTAGTTCCTAGTAGTAATAATGTAATAGTCCATGTATCTTCTAGCAATAATAATGTGATAGTCCATGTAGCTCCTAGTAGTAACAAGGTAATAGTCCATGTAGCTCCTAGTAGTAATAATGTAATAGTCCATGTAGTTCCTAGTAGTAATAATGTAATAGTCCATGTAGTTCCTAGTAGTAATAATGTAATAGTCCATGTATCTTCTAGCAATAATAATGTGATAGTCCATGTAGCTCCTAGAAGTAATAATGTAATAGCCCATGTAGTTCCTACTAGTAATGATGTAATAGTTCCTGGACCTCCTAGTAGTAATAATGAAATAGTCCCTGGACCTCCTAGTAGTAATAATGTAATAGTCCATGGACCTTCTAGTAGTAATAATAAAAAATTACTACTTGGAACTGCATAGACTATCACATTAATACTACTAGGAACTACATGGACTATCACATTATTACTACTAGGAACTACATTGACTATCACATTATTACTACTAGGAACTACATGGACTATTACATTATTACTACTAGGAGCTACATAGAATATTACATTATTACTACTAGGAGCTACATGGAATATTGGTACTGGAAGCTCCCTGTCCCTGTAGCTCCTAGTAGCAATAATGTAATAGTCCATGTATCTTCTAGTAGTAATAATGTAATAGTCCCTGGAGCTCCTCATAGTAATAATATAATATTCCATTTATCTCCTAGTAGTAATAATGTAATAGTCCATGTAGCTCCTAGTAACAATGGTGTAATAGTCCATGTAGTTCCTAGTAGTAATAATGTGATAATCCATGTAGTTCCTAGTAGTAATAATATAATAGTCTATGTAGCTCCTAGTAGTAATAATGTAATAGTCCCTGGAGCTCCTAGTAGTAATAATGTAATAGTCCATGTAGCTCCTAGTAGTAATGATGTAATAGTCCATGTAGCTCCTAGTAGTAATCATGTGATAGTCCATGTAGTTCCTAGTAGTAATGATGTAATAGTACATGTAGCTCCTAGTAGTAATAATGTGATAGTCCATGTAGCTCCTAGTAGTAATAATGTAATAGTCCATGTATCTTCTAGCAGTAATAATGTAATAGTCCATGTAGCTCCTAGTAGTAATAATGTGATAGTCCATGTAGTTCCTAGTAGTAATAATGTAATAGTTCATGTAGTTCCTAGTAGTAATGATGTAATAGCACATGTAGCTGCTAGTAGTAATAATGTGATAGTCCATGTAGCTCCTAGTAATAATAATGTAATAGTCCATGTAGCTCCTAGTAGTAATAATGTAATATTCCATGTAGTTCCTAGTAGTAATGATGTAATAGTCCATGTAGCTCCTAGTAGTAACAATGTAATAGTCCATGTAGCTCCTAGTAGTAATAATGTAAAAGTCCCTGGAGCTCCTAGTAGTAATAATGTAATAGTCCATGTAGTTCCTAGTAGTAATAATGTAATAGTCCATGTATCTTCTAGCAGTAATAATGTGATAGTCCATGTAGCTCCTCGTAGTAATAAGGTAATAGTCCATGTAGCTCCTAGTAGTAATAATGTAATAGCCCATGTAGTTCCTAGTAGTAATGATGTAATAGTTCCTGGACCTCCTAATTGTAATAATGTAATAGTCCATGTAGCTCCTAGTAGTAATAATGAAATAGTCCCTGGACCTCCTAGTAGTAATAATGAAATAGTCCCTGGAGCTCCTAGTAGTAATAATGTAATAGTCCATGGAGCTCCTAGTAGTAATAATGTGATAGTCCATGTAGTTCCTAGTAGTAATAATGTAATAGTCCATGTAGTTCCTAGTAGTAATGATGTAATAGTACATGTAGCTCCTAGTAGTAATAATGTGATAGTCCATGTAGCTCCTAGTAGTAATAATGTAATAGTCCATGTAGCTCCTAGTAGTAGTAATGTAATAGTCCATGTAGTTCCTAGTAGTAATGATGCAATAGTCCATGTAGCTTCAAGTAGTAATAATAATGTAATAGTCCCTGGAGCTCTGAGTAGTAATAATGTGATAGTCCATGTAGTTCCTAGTAGTAATGATGTAATAGTACATGTAGCTCCTAGTAGTAGTAATGTGATAGTCCATGTAGTTCCTAGTAGTAATGATGTAATAGTACATGTAGCTCCTAGTAGTAGTAATGTAATAGTCCGTGTAGTTCCTAGTAGTAATAATGTAATAGTCCATGTAGCTCCTAGTAGTAATGATGTAATAGTCCCTGGACCTCCTAGTAGTTATAATGTAATAGTCCATGTATTCCTAGTAGTAATGATGTAATAGCCCATGTAGTTCCTAGTAGTAATGATGTAATAGTACATGTAGTTTCTAGCAGTAATAATGTAATAGTACATGTAGCTCCTAGTAGTAATAATGTGATAGTCCATGTAGCTCCTAGTAGTAATGATGTAATAGTCCTTGTAGCTCCTAGTAGTAATAACGTAAGTGTCCATGTTGCTCCTAGTAGTAATAATGTAATAGTCCCTGGAGCTCCTAGTAGTAGTAATAATGTAATAGTCCATGTAGTTCCTAGTAGTAATAATGTAATAGTCCATGTATCTTCTAGCAATAATAATGTGATAGTCCATGTAGCTCCTAGTAGTAACAAGGTAATAGTCCATGTAGCTCCTAGTAGTAATAATGTAATAGTCCATGTAGTTCCTAGTAGTAATAATGTAATAGTCCATGTAGTTCCTAGTAGTAATAATGTAATAGTCCATGTATCTTCTAGCAATAATAATGTGATAGTCCATGTAGCTCCTAGTAGTAATAAGGTAATAGTCCATGTAGCTCCTAGAAGTAATAATGTAATAGCCCATGTAGTTCCTACTAGTAATGATGTAATAGTTCCTGGACCTCCTAGTAGTAATAATGAAATAGTCCCTGGACCTCCTAGTAGTAATAATGTAATAGTCCATGGACCTTCTAGTAGTAATAATAAAAAATTACTACTTGGAACTGCATAGACTATCACATTAATACTACTAGGAACTACATGGACTATCAAATTATTACTACTAGGAACTACATTGACTATCACATTATTACTACTAGGAACTACATGGACTATTACATTATTACTACTAGGAGCTACAAAGAATATTACATTATTACTACTAGGAGCTACATGGAATATTGGTACTGGAAGCTCCCTGTCCCTGTAGCTCCTAGTATTAATAATGTAATAGTCCATGTATCTTCTAATAGTAATAATGTAATAGTCCCTGGAGCTCCTCATAGTAATAATATAATATTCCATTTATCTCCTAGTAGTAATAATGTAATAGTCCATGTAGCTCCTAGTAGCAATGATGAAATAGTCCATGTAGTTCCTAGTAGTAATAATGTGATAATCCATGTAGTTCCTAGTAGTAATAATATAATAGTCTATGTAGCTCCTAGTAGTAATAATGTAATAGTCCATGTAGTTCCTAGTAGTAATAATGTAATAGTCCGTGTATCTCCTAGTAGTAATAATGTAATAGTCCCTTGACCTCCTAGTAGTAATAATGTAATAGTCCATGTAGCTCCTAGTAGTAACAATGTAATAGTCCATGTAGCTCCTAGTAGTAATAATGTAAAAGTCCCTGGAGCTCCTAGTAGTAATAATGTAATAGTCCATGTAGTTTCTAGTAGTAATAATGTAATAGTCCATGTATCTTCTAGCAGTAATAATGTGATAGTTCATGTAGCTCCTCGTAGTAATAAGGTAATAGTCCATGTAACTCCTAGTAGTAATAATGTAATAGCCCATGTAGTTCCTAGTAGTAATGATGTAATAGTTCCTGGACCTCCTAGTTGTAATAATGTAATAGTCCATGTAGCTCCTAGTAGTAATAATGAAATAGTCCCTGGACCTCCTAGTAGTAATAATGTAATAGTCCATGGACCTTCTAGTAGTAATAATAAAAAATTACTGCTTGGAACTGCATAGACTATCACATTATTACTACTAGGAACTACATGGACTATCACATTATTACTACTAGGAACTACATGGACTATCACATTATTACTACTAGGAACTACATGGACTATTACATTATTACTACTAGGAGCTACAGGGAGTATCACATTATTACTACTAGGAGCTACATGGACTATTACATTATTACTACTAGGAGCAACATGGACTATTACATTATTACTACTAGGAGGTGCTTGGACTATTACATTATTACTACTAGGAGGTGCTTGGACTATCACATTATTACTACTAGGAGCTACATGGACTATTACATTATTACTACTAGGAGGTCCAGGGACTATTACATTATTACTACTAGGAGATACACGGACTATTACATTATTACTACTAGGAACTACATGGACTATTACATTATTACTACTAGGAACTACATGGATTGATATATTGGGAGGAATATTTTTTGAACATTAGTGCTTTTATCCACTAAGAGGCTTCAGAGATTTTTGCTATAGTCACCACCTAGTTTCCAGTGGAGACTGTAAATGCAGTTATCCGGGTGTTCATGCATCTGCCCAGCCCCACCTGACTCGCTCCCTGCCCCAACACCCCCACAGTGACATGTGGGTAGGAGAGACACCAAAGCGGTCAGGAAGTCGGTAAATCATGTGCCTTCTCCATCAGGAAACTGGCTGAGAAGTCATAATAAATGGCCCCCATTGTTACTACTAGGAGATACGTGGACTCCTGTTACTACTGGGAGCTACATTGTTACTCCTAAAAGCTAAAAGGACTTATATATTGTTACTACTAGAGACTAAACGAACTGTTACATTGTTACTACTAGGAGCTACATGGATTCATATATTGTCATTTTAGTATTAGGAGTTACATGGAACATCCATTATTACTACTAGAAACTACATGGACTTTTACATTGTTACTACTAGGAGATATATGAATGTGAACTTATATATTGTTACTACTGGCCTAATGGACTGATATATTGTTACTACTAGGAGATACAGTGCATTCTTACCACTAAGAGCAACCCTCATAACTACATTGTTACTATTTGGAGCTACAAGGACCTCTACGTTGTCACTAATATTCCTAAATCTAAATGTTTACATTGACTGCTCCATTGTTACTACTATGAGCTCCATGTACATATAGATTCTTACTATAGTCATCTACATGGATTGCTACATTGTTACTATAAGGAGACATACAGACTTCTACATTGCAAACAGTAAATGCTACAGGCATAGTAAATCTTTTAACAATAGTTTATTCTATAAACTCCAGATTAAGCAAAAATGGAAACTTCTCTTATCCTCCAGTCACATCCAGAGCTGCATTCACAATTCCTTTGCCTGCCGCTGGGAATCCATCACTACTTGTATACAGAAGTGGATGTGACTGGAGTATAAAACACATTGCAGATTTGGATGTGACTGGAGTATAAAACACATTGCAGATTTGGATGTGACTGGAGTATAAAACACATTGCAGATTTGGATGTGCCTGGAGTATAACATGAAGCTCCAGCCAATAGCAGAGGAGTAATGTTAAAGTCAGTAAAACAGCAGAATGACGAAAATTACATTGAGTAAATTCTATGATTATTTACTATTATATCATATTTTTTTATGTATTATGTATTTTTTCATGACTGTCCAACTACCCAGAATATTTTGTTAATGTAACATAAAATGATAGTAACTTGTAAAGACTGGAGCTACAAACTCTAATAGATGTGACTGTAGTACTGCTGTCGGACACTAGAGGGCGCTGTATGACATCACTAGCTCAGAGTAATGACATCATCACACAGTCTCCATATGCCTCATGGTACCTGCTGCCTTCTCGCTGCCACGTAATTTAGTTTAACCATCTCTTTGCCAAACTCCTTGAAGCGGTGGGCGAGGTCTTGCTCATTTGTGGCATTTTTCACGGTCTCCAAAGCTTCTTCTACCTGGAAAAATGTAAAAGAGTAAAACATGAATCACCATTTCATTTAATCTTGCAGTATAATGAGTAATTAGAAGTAAATTAGAACAGAGAAGTGTATTGTGGGATATTAGAGTCAGCATTATTCCATATCACTGATCATAAATAATACTAAGGGGGGCGCTATTGCATTGGTACCTATGCAAATAGTTTCCTACTATATTTAGTGGCATAAAGTGGTACTGCAAGAGAT
Organism: Engystomops pustulosus; assembly: GCF_040894005.1. NCBI lineage: Eukaryota > Metazoa > Chordata > Amphibia > Anura > Leptodactylidae > Engystomops > Engystomops pustulosus. Next base: position 278,886,892 of record NC_092411.1, read on the forward strand.
GCAAGTGTAAAAGATTTGATGTAAACTCTCATTGTAATCTGTGAGAAATATATATATATATTTATTAGTTGAATTCGGGTTATAGAACTGCACTGTATATTATGTATATATTATATATATAACAGCAGATGTGGAAGGTAAAATTATGACCTGTTCCTTCTTCTGCCACTGGGGGGAGCAGGAGTCGATTTAAAGGGATCAGCTCCAGTCTCAGATTGGTATTTGTTTTAGCAGGTAGATTTTAGGGTCCATATTTCAGAGTCTGGTCTTAGGTCTGGATTTATTTAGAGGGTCTGGTATCTATATTTGCCAGGCGTGTATAGATTGGGGTCTGCATTAAGTGGGTATGGGGAGGGGAATTTATATTTGTTAAATAAGTTGGTCACTCTTATACACAAATTGCCCAAATGCCATAATAATAGTCCCTGAATATTCATCAAGTGATTCAGAAGTCCTGCTATTTACTTTAGTGCTGTCTGCAAACTCTAATGTCTGAGCTGTGATGAATAGGAGGAGCTGTAGCAGGAGATTGTGACTCATCCTGCTCACCCCCTCTCCTCTTCCAGTCCCTGCCAGTGAGGACCAACAGTGAAAAGAGAGACACAGTGGGAGACGCCGAGGAGGACGGGCTATAGCAGTGATTACAGCTGTGTATATCCATATGGCAGCATGGTGAGAACATGGAAAGGATCTCAACGACACTTATGGAGGAGATTTATTGAAAAGTGGCCAACCCCTTTAAGGGGATTTTGCTTGAGTTTTTATTCAGGCTATTTGGGGGTCTGGTGTATAAATAATTTACGGAGGGATGGTCTGGTTAAAGATCTATTTGTTTAGGGGTTCTAGCTTGTGGTGTGCAGGATGAAACACAGGGGAGAACAGGTCTTTCAGGGCATGTACATGTAAATGATGAATGAGGATCCTGAAGATCATTCTATGCCAGCTCCAAAAATATTACTAAGTAAGATTATTAAAATGGAAAGCCCCTTGAATCTCTTAGCATGTCCGTAGACACATGGTGTAGACATATATGTTCTGGTGTGCGGCTTTGTAATTTGCATTATGTTGGCTTCGTTCTGCCACCACTAGAGGGAGCTAACCAGCTGAGCAACATAAATCTATATACAGTTACCCCCCCTAGTGGCATACAAAGGTAGTGCTACTCCTTGGATAACAAGCCGATGATGTTGAGCCCATTAACAGACCCTCAAAGGAATAGTGTATGACAACCCCATAAAGAGTTACATTTTATCTCACTTTTTATTAAATTTTTGCACATTTGTTGCAGGTTTTTTTTTATCATAAGAAGCCTCGGATTTCCGCTCTATTGTTCCTTCCCTGTGTCTTCTAGGTGCTTGGATTGTGTCTTCACTGTTATTTTCCATCTTATGAAGAAGAATCCTTGTCCTTGGTGACATGATGTTCAGACATTGTTCTGTCATTTCCTAGAAATAAATCCCCCGCCGGCTCCATAGAGACCAAGGTCCTGCGCTTCTCCTCTGAAGCCGCCTCTTCCCCGAGCGGTTTCATTTCTTATGACAGATTATTTCTCCACTTGTCTGTTTGATCCCATTCTGGGTCCTTCGGAGGTCCCTGTATTTAAGGTTCTATGTGATACATGGACCCTGGTAACAAAACCCCAGGTGAGCGTCCAAGCGGCCCAGCATAGCGGTAACCATGATTCCTTCTATAACTTACCCAGAGATGCCGGGGTTATGCAGGAAATCTGCAGAATACTGTTCTGCATCATCAAAAGGGTAAAAACCAGGGATGAATCTAAGCTCTGCCGCCTGAGGCGAGCTATGGACAGCGCCCCCTGCATCTACTAGTGATATATCAGGTTACATTTTTAGTTATTGGGTCCTCCATCTAGTGTCTCACAACTGTGCTGACATGGGGTGTGAATAATAATAATAATTATGATTTGGAGGTGTCAGCTGTCTGCGTAATAACAGGTGACTGCACTCCTGATGCTGCCGCCCATTTTTTTGAAGGTGGCGCTGCCTGAGGCAAAAGGCTCAACTCGCCTCATGGCTGGATAAAACAAAGAGGCTGTGGGCCCACATGTTTGGATGGTCTGTCACCCCCTGGCTTCTCGTTATCAGCACAATATGCTTAGTACAGAGACTGCAACAGCAGGGGGTGCTTGGAATAAAGGAAAACAAAACCTGAATTTCGAATGCAGCTTTGAGTGTGACTAGAAGATCACATTACAAGTCTATTAATAAAGTTATAGGGATATGAAATCTAAACGAAAAATGATATAAAATGATACATTTTTTATTTTTTCATACTATACTTTGTTTTCTCTTACCAATAAATGAATCAATATCCGTCTTACAAACTGGACAGAACCAGAACCAGGATGATCTGGGTAAAAGATATGCCTGATATATATTTACTAGCAATTGGGCAATGCTCCATGTAGTGGGACAGAACTGGACCCCTGATCTCTGGGTGGGACGTGAGCAGCAAGGGGGTCTGACACTGTATGTGGTCTGTGTGAAGACTCCTTATATCGAGGCCTGTGTGATGACTCCTTATATTGGGGTCTGTGTGAAGACTCCTTATATCGGGGCCTGTGTGATGACTCCTTATATTGAGGTCTGTGTGATGACTCCTTATATTGGGGTCTGTGTGATGACTCCTTATATTGGGGTCTGTGTGATGACTCCTTATATTGGGGTCTGTGTGATGACTCCTTATATTGGGGTCTGTGTGATGACTCCTTATATTGGGGTCTGTGTGATGACTCCTTATATTGGGGTCTGTGTGATGACTCCTTATATTGGGGTCTGTGTGATGACTCCTTATATTGGGGTCTGTGTGATGACTCCTTATATTGGGGTCTGTGTGATGACTCCTTATATTGAGGTCTGTGTGATGACTCCTTATATTGGGGTCTGTGTGATGACTCCTTATATTGGGGTCTGTGTGATGACTCCTTATATTGGGGTCTGTGTGATGACTCCTTATATCGGGGTCTGTGTGATGACTCCTTATATTGTGGTCTGTGTGATGACTCCTTATATTGGGGTCTGTGTGATGACTCCTTATATTAGGGTCTGTGGATGACTCATTATATTGAGGTCTGTGTGATGACTCCTTATATTGGGGTCTGTGTGATGACTCCTTATATTGAGGTCTGTGTGATGACTCCTTATATTGGGGTCTGTGTGATGACTCCTTATATTGAGGTCTGTGTGACATTTCCTTATTTTGGGGTCTGTGTGATGACTCCTTATATTGGGGTATGTGTGATGACTCCTTATATTGTGGTCTGTGTGATGACTCCTTATATTGTGGTCTGTGTGACATTTCCTCATATCGGGGCCTGTGTGATGACTCCTTATATCGGGGTCTGTGTGATGACTCCTTATATTGGGGTCTGTGTGATGACTCCTTATATTGGGGTCTGTGTGATGACTCCTTATATTGTGGTCTGTGTGACATTTCCTTATATCGGGGTCTGTGTGATGACTCCTTATATCGGGGTCTATGTGATGACTCCTTATATTGGGGTCTGTGTGATGACTCCTTATATTGGGGTCTGTGTGATGACTCCTTATATCGGGGTCTGTGTGATGACTCCTTATATTGTGGTCTGTGTGATGTCTCCTTATATTGAGGTCTGTGTGATGACTCCTTATATTAGGGTCTGTGGATGACTCATTATATTGAGGTCTGTGTGATGACTCCTTATATTGGGGTCTATGTGATGACTCCTTATATTGTGGTCTGTGTGACATTTCCTTATATTGGGGTCTGTGTGATGACTCCTTATATCGGGGTCTATGTGATGACTCCTTATATTGTGGTCTGTGTGACATTTCCTTATATCGGGGTCTGTGTGATGACTCCTTATATCGGGGTCTATGTGATGACTCCTTATATTGGGGTCTGTGTGATGACTCCTTATATTGGGGTCTGTGTGATGACTCCTTATATCGGGGTCTGTGTGATGACTCCTTATATTGTGGTCTGTGTGATGTCTTCTTATATTGAGGTCTGTGTGATGACTCCTTATATTGTGGTCTGTGTGACATTTCCTTATATTGAGGTCTGTGTGATGACTCCTTATATTGGGGCCTGTGTGATGACTCCTTATATTGGGGTCTGTGTGATGACTCCTTATATTGGGGTCTGTGTGATGACTCCTTATATCGGGGTCTGTGTGATGACTCCTTATATTGTGGTCTGTGTGACATTTCCTTATATTGAGGTCTGTGTGATGACTCCTTATATTGGGGTCTGTGTGATGACTCCTTATATTGGGGCCTGTGTGGTGACTCCTTATATCGGGGTCTGTGTGATGTCTCCTTATATTGAGGTCTGTGTGATGACTCCTTATATTGGGGTCTGTGTGATGACTCCTTATATTGAGGTCTGTGTGATGACTCCTTATATTAGGGTCTGTGTGATGACTCCTTATATTGAGGCCTGTGTGATGACTCCTTATATTGGGGTCTGTGTGATGACTCCTTATATTGAGGTCTGTGTGATGACTCCTTATATTGGGGGTCTGTGTGATGACTCCTTATATTGAGGTCTGTGTGATGACTCATTATATTGGGGTCTGTGTGAAGACTCTTTATATTGGGGTGTATGTGATGACTCCTTATATTGGGGTATGTGTGATGACTCCTTATATTGGGGTATGTGTGATGACTCCTTATATTGGGTCTTTGTGATGACTCCTTATATTGGGGACTGTTTGATGACTCTTTATATTGGGGTCTTTGTGATGACTCTTTATATTGGGGTATGTGTGATGACTCCTTATATTGGGGTATGTGTGATGACTCCTTATATTGGGGCCTGTGTGATGACTCCTTATATTGGGTCTTTGTGATGACTCCTTATATTGGGGTCTGTGTGATGACTCCTTATATTGGGGTCTGTGTGATGACTCCTTATATTGAGGTCTGTGTGATGACTCCTTATATTGAGGTCTGTGTGATGACTCCTTATATTGGGGACTGTTTGATGACTCTTTATATTGGGGTCTTTGTGATGACTCTTTATATTGGGGTATGTGTGATGACTCCTTATATTGGGGCCTGTGTGATGACTCCTTATATTGAGGTCTGTGTGATGACTCCTTATATTGGGGTCTGTGTGATGGCTCCTTATATTGGGGTATGTGTGATGACTCCTTATATTGGGGTCTGTGTGATGACTCCTTATATTGGGTCTTTGTGATGACTCCTTATATTGGGGTCTGTGTGATGACTCCTTATATTGGGGTCTGTGTGATGACTCCTTATATTGAGGTCTGTGTGATGACTCCTTATATTGGGGTCTGTGTGATGACTCCTTATATTGAGGTCTGTGTGATGACTCCTTATATTGGGGTCTGTGTGATGACTCCTTATATTGGGGTCTGTGTGATGACTCCTTATATTGGGGTCAGTGTGATGACTCCTTATATTGGGGTCTATGTGATGACTCCTTATATTGAGGTCTGTGTGATGACTCCTTATATTGGGGTCTGTGTGATGACTCCTTATATTGAGGTCTGTGTGATGACTCCTTATATTGAGGTCTGTGTGATGACTCCTTATATTGGGGTCTGTGTGATAACTCCTTATATTGAGGTCTGTGTGATGACTCCTTATATTGAGGTCTGTGTGATGACTCCTTATATTGGGGTCTGTGTGATGACTCCTTATATTGAGGTCTGTGTGATGACTCCTTATATTGAGGTCTGTGTGATGACTCATTATATTGGGGTCTGTGTGAAGACTCTTTATATTGGGGTGTATGTGATGACTCCTTATATTGGGGTATGTGTGATGACTCCTTATATTGGGGTATGTGTGATGACTCCTTATATTGGGGTCTGTGTGATGACTCCTTATATTGGGGTCTGTGTGATGACTCCTTATATTGAGGTCTGTGTGATGACTCCTTATATTGGGGTCTGTGTGATGACTCCTTATATTGAGGTCTGTGTGATGACTCCTTATATTGGGGTCTGTGTGATGACTCCTTATATTGGGGTCTGTGTGATGACTCCTTATATTGAGGTCTGTGTGATGACTCCTTATATTGGGGTCTGTGTGATGACTCCTTATATTGAGGTCTGTGTGATGACTCCTTATATTGGGGTCTGTGTGATGACTCCTTATATTGAGGTCTGTGTGATGACTCCTTATATTGGGGTCTGTGTGATGACTCCTTATATTGGGGTCTGTGTGATGACTCCTTATATTGGGGTCTGTGTGGGGTCTGTGTGATGACTCCTTATATTGGGGTCTGTGTGATGACTCCTTATATTGGGGTCTATGTGATGACTCCTTATATTGAGGTCTGTGTGATGACTCCTTATATTAGGGTCTGTGTGATGACTCCTTATATTGAGGTCTGTGTGATGACTCCTTATATTGAGGTCTGTGTGATGACTCCTTATATTAGGGTCTGTGTGATGACTCCTTATATTGTGGTCTGTGTAATGACTCCATATATTAGGGTCTGTGTGGTGACTCCTTATATTGAGGTCTGTGTGATCACTCCTTATATTGGGGTCTGTGTGATGACTCCTTATATTGAGGTCTGTGTGATGACTCCTTATATTGAGGTCTGTGTGATGACTCCTTATATTGAGGTCTGTGTGATGACTCCTTATATTGTGGTCTGTGTGATGACTCCTTATATTGAGGTCTGTGTGATGACTCCTTATATTGGGGTCTGTGTGATGACTCCTTATATTGAGGTCTGTGTGATGACTCCTTATATTGGGGTCTGTGTAATGACTCCTTATATTGGGGTCTGTGTGATGACTCCTTATATTGAGGTCTGTGTCATGACTCCTTATATTGAGGTCTGTGTGATGACTCCTTATATTGAGGTCTGTGTGATGACTCCTTATATTGAGGTCTGTGTGATGACTCCTTATATTGGGGTCTGTGTGATGACTCCTTATATTGAGGTCTGTGTGATGACTCCTTATATTGAGGTCTGTGTGATGACTCCTTATATTGGGGTCTGTGTGATGACTCCTTATATTGAGGTCTGTGTGATGACTCCTTATATTGAGGTCTGTGTGATGACTCCTTATATTGAGGTCTGTGTGATGACTCCTTATATTGGGGTCTGTGTGGTGACTCCTTATATCGGGGTCTGTGTGATGACTCCTTATATCGTGGTCTGTGTGATGACTCCTTATATTGGGGTCTGTGTGATGACTCCTTATATTGAGGTCTGTGTGATGACTCCTTATATTGAGGTCTGTGTGATGACTCCTTATATTGGGGTCTGTGTAATGACTCCTTATATTGAGGTCTGTGTGATGACTCCTTATATTGAGGTCTGTGTGATGACTCCTTATATTGAGGTCTGTGTGATGACTCCTTATATTGAGGTCTGTGTGATGACTCCTTATATTGGGGTCTGTGTGATGACTCCTTATATTGGGGTCTGTGTGATGACTCCTTATATTGAGGTCTGTGTAATGACTCCTTATATTGGGGTCTGTGTGATGACTCCTTATATTGAGGTCTGTGTGATGACTCCTTATATTGGGGTCTGTGTGATGACTCCTTATATTGGGGTCTGTGTGATGACTCCTTATATTGGGGTCTGTGTGATGACTCCTTATATTGAGGTCTGTGTAATGACTCCTTATATTGGGGTCTGTGTGATGACTCCTTATATTGAGGTCTGTGTGATGACTCCTTATATTGGGGTCTGTGTGATGACTCCTTATATTGAGGTCTGTGTGATGACTCCTTATATTGGGGTGTATGTGATGACTCCTTATATTGGGGTCTGTGTGATGACTCCTTATATTGGGTCTGTGTGATGACTCCTTATATTGGGTCTGTGTGATGACTCCTTATATTGGGGTCTGTTTGATGACTCCTTATATTGGGGTCTGTGTGATGACTCCTTATATTGGGGTCTGTGTGATGACTCCTTATATTGAGGTCTGTGTGATGACTCCTTATATTGAGGTCTGTGTGATGACTCCTTATATTGAGGTCTGTGTGATGACTCCTTATATTGAGGTCTGTGTGATGACCCCTTATTACACACCAGATATTCCTCCTTTCAGTTTTTCTATCCCTTTTATGTTGCTCTTTGCATCAGCTTCATAAAACAGAGTATAGACCTGAGAGATCTAAGAGTCTCCATCAAAGACTAAGCCTGCGATCCGGTCCCGGCGATTCAGCGTCTGCTCTGAGCGCGGCGCTTACGTATCCGCTGGATTATGTCTCAGGTGGACGGAAATAAATGAGTCGCTGCTCCATGAAAACTCCTTTATGGCAAATGACGGATGGGACAGAACTTATGTAATACAATAACAAAAAATATTCTGCTGTTGTCTCTTATTCCCCTTTAAATATGTAGCAGAGCCGAGTTTGTCATGTGGCTTGTCCACTGGTGTAATTTTTTATAAGGACTTATATAGGGCTGAACTGCGCTTTTATAATTTTTTTTAATTTTTGAGATATAAAACATTCCTGCGGAACAAACGCAACTCACATCCATAACAAATGTACAATGCTAATGCAATCTAATCTTACGCCACTAGATGGCAGACTCGCCCTCGCGGAATCTTGTAGAATCTATATTTGCAGATGGAGCTGAGAAACTACTGGAATCCTCCTAATATTTACATATGTATAGAAGTGCGGTATATGGTGATATATGGAGGTATATACGGGTCATGCACTTGTGATGATGACTTAATACATTTTAAATACTGTTAATATACAGAAAAGAGTAAAAACAACAACCCTGCAAATAATACAACACACACATAACACAGCAAAAATGTCCAAAATAATAAAAGATTACAGCGACAACATAATAGCACAAAGTAATACACAAATATTGTACCTTGGCATCTAAATATACAAATATACAGTGCTAAAATATCACACAGCAGCTAAAGAATACCAGTATATAATGTACTACTAGAATTCATACAGTAACTAAATAGCAATATAGAATGTTTTACTATTGCATCATATAGTTCTTATATAATACCACACAGAGTATATATATCATACACAAACAGTGACATACAGGGTTATGTTCATGAACTACCTATACAAAACAGAGTCATACCTTGCTAATAAGTACTCAAATAATACCACCAAATAGATAGGTCCTACATTATCCAATGTAAAGTAAAAAAAAGTTCCTCCAGCACTCAAAAATAGTTAAAGAAGATCAAAATCCATCATGATAAAACAGGGACATTACTCATAGCTCCAGGCACCGGCACTTATATTTCTTATCCATGGCCTCCTTCTTTCTAAAATCAACCCTTAAAATGATACTAATGAGCCTGAATGGCTACAGCAGATTTTACCAGAGCCCCTCTGTATTGTAGCTTCACAGGCTGTTACACTGCGCAGGAGGGGAATTGACGAGGAAGCTGTTGCACTATGCAGGGGGGAATTGCTGAGGAACCAGAGGGTAGAGTGAGACTGTGTAACAGCCTGTGAAGCTGCAACACAGAGGGGCTCTACTATCACCCCCCCCCTCCTTCAGGTTCATTTGCATAATTTAAAAAGTTGAATTAGGCCATGGATAATACATATAGGAAGATTTGATGAATGAGTGCCCGAATCTATGAGTAAGTGCCCCAGGTAAGTGCCTTAATAAACCCGCCATATAATGTAGCATTTAACAAAATATCCTGCAGCACCTAATTAATATTCTTATGTTATCGCCCTGAAATAATACCACCCCCAAAAGATACAATTATAGCAACCTACCTGTACAGTCATACTCAGACTACTGCTACAACCAGTGTATCCCATAATTTGGTGCACCCCTCATACTATCCCCTCGTCAGTGGGAGGAGCCTGTGCCATGCCCCGCCCCTCAGACTGCACAGTAGGGGGTAGGACACGGTGATCATTTTACCTGTCCCGTCCCTTTAAACACCTTCGCTCCACAGCAGATGACAATAGAGAACGTTATCCAAAGACTCTGGAATATAAAACTATATCCCCTCCCCCCCCCCCCGCGTCCGCCCCGCGCCGGCGCTGCTCCGATTCCTTATACTTTGATGTAGTTAATTGTAAATTGGGCATTAAATTGGCGTCTCTGTGTGGGCAGAATTCACACTGAGTCTCATTTATTCCCAAAAACCAAAACGGCAAAATATTTTCCTTTCGCTCAGATGTTTACGAGTTCAGGGAATAGGAAAAAAAAAGGAAAATGATGTTAAAAAGGTGGAATTTGTGTTATATGTAAAACAAACCCTTAAAGATTAAAATCTCTGTCTAATGGGTAATTAAAGGGATCTTCTGAAAAGTTTGAATTAAAGGGTTAAGGTTACTACATGGAGTATATAGAGATACTTGCCCCTGTGTTTTAATAATTCCTCACACTGCTGTGCTCTTTGTTCTCTGTATTAAACTGCTCTACAACACGACCTCTCTGCTCAGACAGATCACTTAGCAAGGATTCTGCAACAGCTTTTACATAGACCACAATCGAAAAAGCTAAGAGCACAGCAGTGTGAGGACACACCTCCACTGCACTTGGAGAAGCTACAATCCCAGGATATAAATCTACTTTTCACAGTCCTGCTGCAACTAATACACAAAGGAATGGTTTCACAGGACTGCAGGAACAATACCTAACAGTGTCTGCAGAAAGCACGGAGTACAGCAGTGTTAGGACAAACTACAACCCTGGAATATGACTGTACCTTTCACAGTCTACTAATACTACTACTACTGCTACTAATACCCAAAGAAATGGTTTCACAGGACTACAGGAACAATACCTAACACTGTCTGCAAAGAGCACAGAGCACAGAAGTGTGAGGACAAGCTACAACCCTGGAAAATGAATGTACCTTTCACAGTCCTGCTGCTACTAATACACAAAGAAATGGTTTCACAGGACTCCAGATACAATACCTAACACTGTCTGCAGAAAGCACAGAGTACAGCAGTGTGAGGACAAACTACAACCCTGGAATATGAATCTTCATTTCACAGTCCTGCTGCTACTACTAGCAAAATACATAAAGGTATGCTTACACAGATATCAAGGGACAATCTCAAGGGAACACATCCATGTGAGGACACAAGAAGCAGCAATCATGGAATATGAAGAAATGGTTTCACAGGACTCCAGGAACAATACCTAACAGTGTCTGCAGAAAGCACAGAGCACAGCAGTGTGAGGATAAGCTCCAACCCTGGAATATGAATGTGCAATTCACAGTCCTGCTGCTACTACTAACAAGGAACATAAAGGTATGTTTACACAGATCTCAAGGGACAATCTCAAGGGAACACATCAGTGTGAGGACGCAAGTTCACTTGCAGAAGCAACAATCGTGGAATATAAAACTACTTTTCATAGTCTGCAAAGAGCACAGAGCACAGCAGTGTGAGGATAAGCTCCAACCCTGGAATATAGGTCTACTTTTCACAATCCTGATGCTCCTTCTAACAACATACAAAAATTATTATAACAAAGGTCTTCAGAGGCAATACCTAACACCCTCTGCAGAGAGCACAGAGCACAGCAGTGTGAGGACACTTGGAGAAGCTACAATGAAGGAATATAAATCCATATTTCACAGTACTGCTGCAACACACAGAACTGTAGGGTCAATACCTAACACCATCTGCAGGTTCACTGATACATTCCCATTAAATATTCATAATATCAGCGTTATTCCATCCTGCAGAATGGGGGGGGGGGGAGGCGTACGGTTTTTATCACGTTAGACTTGTTTGCCAATTTTCCATAAAAACGACCTTCCTCCCGCTCCACTACTAATCTGTGACAAAGGTAAAGCCTTCATTGTTGTCCTTGCTTTGTATGTATGAAACAGGCAGCTCTGGATGAACAGTTTTGTACATTCCTGCTGCATAAGCATCAGACGATATAATCTTTATGGGTAGAGAAAGGGTTAAACATGGGGATCGTCCTTGGATGAGCAGAAACGTGGCAGCAATTTGTTCCCAGCTGTGGAGACGCCTGCGGTGTGGGGAGCGCGAGATGCAGATCAGTGATTACTCATTCAAAGTGCGAGATTGTGCCTCATCTGGAATCTCGCAGCCTCCAAAAACTGCGTCTCTGAGGCAGATGATTTAGGCGAGGCGCGATCAGAGGGGAGATGGCCTCCTCGCAATGTCCTCTCGTCTTCTTCCACCCCCAAGCTGAGTAATTGTCCTCAGGTGTCGACTTCCTCCAGGAATCCTTCATCTCACAGTATCAATGACTGAGGATCAAAGGTTCCCCCTCCAGGACAGGGACACCACTTACTGTGCAGATTCTAATCTCTAAATGGATTAAATTACTTCTGCATTTGTGAATTATCTAGTTTAGGAGCATTTGGGTTCCATTCATCGGCTTTTCAGCAGCCAGTGTGACGCTTTATGGCAGCAAGCGCTTTATGGTAGCTTCTAAGATTCTAAGAAACTGACACATAAACAGGGTCAGTTGGTAGGGGGTACTAAGTGTGTTGCTCCTGAAGGTGGCGCCACTGGGCATCTTGGCTTTATGCCCCCCACGACCGTGGCCATTGACTTCTATTATGCGCTGTGTAGGTGCGGTGAGGCCGACATGTCTGATCGTAGCATGGCCAGGCCAGGCCTCGGGTCCTGGGTGGATATGAGGGCAAACACATTGGCCAGAGTTATATGGGCCTCTAATTGCCCCTTGACATGGAAGTAATAAGTTGGGCAGAGGTTAATACCCACCTACTACCCAACTCCCCCCCGACTTGTGCTTGTCTCTATGGAAACTGGTGGTTACTGGTGGGAAATTCTCTCTTTGTATTTCTTCTTAGTCATCTATCATGTCCAATACCCCCAGGGTAAGTCACCCCCAGGGTAAGTCACCCCCTAGCCACAGCACCCTTACACCCTCCTTGTAGTTTGATGATATCTGGGTAGGAGGATCAAAGAGTCTGCTGGGGCGTGGAGTAGCCGCACCTTGTAGCCTCAGCTCCGGCTATTCCACGCCCCAGTAGCCGCTTTCGAAAAATTTGCATATTACCCTGATTAAAGATTCACAAAGATAGAGAGATGTAAAGGATTTAGCCCTAAAAAAGTGCTATTCTTACATACAATAGAGGCAACTACCATCAGATCTACCTTAAAAGGTAGATCCGCAGTGGTAGGCTCCCTTTAAAGGGCCAGCCTCTTCCCACATTCCCCGCTGGATCTTTGTGCTCTCATGCCATTGAGAAAGCTGTGTCCCATACCTTGTGCGTTTAGATTGATTTCCCGTTGTGACCCTGATTCCATTCCTGACTTTGTTCCTCTGCTGCCTGTCCTGACCTTCTGCCTTGTACCTGACTCTGATCCTGTGCTGCCTGTCCTGACCTTCTGCCTTGTACCTGACTCTGATCCTGTGCTGCCTGTCCTGACCTTCTGCCTTGTACCTGACTCTGATCCTGTGCTGCCTGTCCTGATCTTCTGCCTTGTACCTGACTCTTATCCTGTGCTGCCTGTCCTGACCTTCTGCCTTGTACCTGACTCTGATCCTGTGCTGCCTGTCCTGACCTTCTACCTTGTACCTGACTCTGATCCTGTGCTGCCTGTCCTGACCTTCTGCCTTGTACCTGACTCTGATCCTCTGCTGCCTCTCCTGACCTTCTGCCTTCTACCTTACTCGGATCCTGTGCTGCCTGTCCTGACCTTCTGCCTTGTACCTGACTCTGATCCTGTGCTGCCTGTCCTGACCTTCTGCCTTGTACCTGACTCTGATCCTCTGCTGCCTCTCCTGACCTTCTGCCTTCTACCTTACTCGGATCCTGTGCTGCCTGTCCTGACCTTCTGCCTTGTACCTGACTCTGATCCTGTGCTGCCTGTCCTGACCTTCTGCCTTCTACCTTACTCTGATCCTGAGCTGGCTGTCCTGACCTCCTGCCTGTCCACGACTCTGTCTCTGCCTCACGACTCTGCACCTCGCCTTGGCCACCACCGCAGGCAAAGTCACGCCTGGGGAGCCACCTGGTGGTACCACGCCACAGCAAGTCCACCCTACTTTGCGGTGGGCTCTGGTGAAAACCGGGTGCCACTTAGACTCTGCTCGCAGGTGTCCCCTCCGCTCATAGTGGGTCCACTACCCCTGACTCCTGACAGGTATTCATTAAAAAAATGTGTATTTTCTAGGACAAGAATGGGTTACAAATCAATTCCATAATAATTGGAGCTTCCATCGGTTCATCCCTAAGCAAATCGAAAAGAATTTTGGTTTGATTGTGTTCCGGCAACCGAAAACACATTGCAATAATAAAACGATGGCGGATACCTGGATACCCCGGAATCATTAACTTTCAAGAAAACAGAGGTTAGACATAAGCGGAGGCGGAGCTGTGCGTATATTTATATATCCTCAAGGTCCGTGTATGTCACTACCCGGCGCTGGTTGATTAGATCCAGTTGAGTGGGAACAGTAAGAATAATTACAACCCGCTTGTATCTCACCAATGTGACTGCGTTACTAAATAAGGGACGTGAAGCCGGGCGCGAGGGCTGCCAATGTCTTCTTGGCAGGGTTAATGAAGTCGGAGTAGGCATTAAATGGCGCCATTAGCAGCTTTTTTTTTCACAATCGGATACTGTAAATTGTCTCCCCCTAATAAACTTACAAATGAACTCAACTTGACGGCTAACGACTTTACTACATTTGTCAGCGTGAAGTAACACAGAGAGGTCTGCGGAGGAGCACCGTGCCACGTCTCTATTGACTCTCATCCAATATCGGATTGTTCCCTTTAACCCTTCAGATAAATTCACCAGCCGCAGGTTTTCAGTGGAAGTCTGGACCAAAATATAAACTCCATTGACTGGAGAAAAAATATCCACACTTCTGGGCACTAATTTTACACAAGTCACTCTATGACTACAGGGACAGACTACACGGGTTCTGTTTGTAGTCTGTTACCATGGACACTGGTAACCAGAGGATCCTCACCGGCTCACAAGCACCAATACCGAACTCCAGAGATACAGCAGAATGCAAACTAATTTGGAGACCACTAGGGTGGATTAAGTGTGGGTCCCCAGAATAATTTTATGTAGGGGAACCTTATTCTGAAACTGTCCATAGATTTCCACAGATATACATAGATGCTGACACCTCGACCAATGTATTTTTGTTTTTAATTAAGTCTTAAAGGGGTCAGTCATTCTTTCACATAAATTGTCCAGGTGCCTTTCCTGCTGTTCATCAAGTGATTCAGCAGTCCTGATACTTACTTTAGTGATATGTACAAACTCTTGTGCTTCTCTTTTTACATGTTTAAGCTCTGATGAATAGGAGGAGCTGCCAAGGGAGATTATGACTCATCACAATCTGTCTCCTCCCCTCTTCTTGTCTCAGTCAGTGAGGAGGGACAGTGAGAGAGAAAGAGAGAGACACAGTGGGAGATGCCATGAGGACGGGCTGGAGCAATGAGAGAGGGGAATCTGTTTATATATGCAGAGGGAGGCATGGGGAGAACAGGGAAAAGCTGAAGCTCTCAAAGGAGGCAAAGATACAGGTGCATATACATGCAGAGGCCCGTCTGATGGAAGAGATTTATAGAAAAGTAGCCAACCCCTTTGAGTTAAAATCTACTTAAAGGAAACAGGCTAAAGAGTACAAGATGCTGAAGGACATAGCTTAAAGGGATTTGTCAAAAAAATTTACGAGGACAAGACCCTAATAGATTAACCCATGTAGCACTTTACCTGGTAAAGTTTGTGTAAGGCCATCAGGACTGATGGGTCATGTGACTTACTGCAAGCAGGACTAGGGACTACCTGTCTGCACTACACCTCCATCATAACCGTTCCGGTAGTCGGGGTTTGAGGGGCGTGCTGAAGGCTTTGTCACGCCCCTAATAACACTACTATGGGAGTGGTTATGATGGAGGGGGCAAAAATACAGTAACGTCTGCACTCCTGTCTGGGCCAGCGGGGAGATGCAAGAAGAGGAAGAGACCACTTTGGAGGGATCCACCTAGGGCACTCCAGTGTGTGTGCAGTGATAGATCCCAAAACATCCAAACTCCAAAAAATACTAGTAGGTTGATTAGATTGTGAGCCCCGTGGGGGCAGGGACTGATTTGTCAAGCTCTGTATGCGCTATATAAATAAAGAATCATTATTACTATCCCAGGGCAGAAGATGAAGGAGAGGCCTGTGGTGTTAGTGGCAGTTGCAAGGGACCAATCTTGACTCCGAAATCATGAAAAACTCCTTCCTGCAGGCACCAACAAGGCAGTGGATTGGTTGGCTGTGGATCAGAAATTTGGAGCTAAGCTCAGTCCTAGTCCAGTAGTCAGAGGACCAGCTAGTAGGAGCCAGATGGACTCTGCTGCTTGGGCCGCAATGTTGTTAGCACAAATTTGCAGATACAAAGGCAAAAGACATCAGGGGAACTCAAGAAATATAGAGAAAGGATGGTCAATGGTAGCATGGGGAAGCTGGCCAGACTAGCTCCAGTGAACAAAGGGGCTAACTGAAGATAAGGGTAGTAATGACCCATCCACTAGGACATTACAGATTATGTACTGATAGAGCAACCTCATGTATATAGAGGATACAGTAATATGGGAATAAGCAAAGATCTCTCCCATGACTGTGATACTAACTATGATATTATATTCCATCACTGCTGTGGAGTCAATCATCAAACATAATTGGAGGATAGAGGCTCAGATCATCAAAAAGCGATAGGAGGAGGTAAGACATAGACGGGCCCCCAGGGGCCCCACATTGCGTACTACATTTGGATCGTAATCACAACACCATAAACAAATTGGAGTCTCCTAATCATCTCAGAACTTCCCGATCCCCTCCCAAAATGTCACAAGTTTCATGTAATAAAGAGCTGATTACGATACGCCAGCAATGCGCTTACTTTAACCCCATAGTGACAGGGATCAAACGTTCTCGGGAAGTGTGAGGCTGCGCCATTACTTCTCCGACGCTGACATTTTTACATTTCTCCCCATGCAAATCCTTGATATTTGATGAGGAAACAGATGTGCCGACTAACTGGCAATCCAATTATCTGCGGGTGGTCAGGAATGGAGCTCCGATACCTAAGTCATTCCACTCGAGGAACCAACATGATCCCATGATCATTGGGATAGGTCAATCACTTGATCTGTACAGACATTGACCTAATTTGTAGCACTTGGCTTAATCAATAGGACATTTCAATTACTTTATCTGTACGGCCCGGGGCCAAGCCTCAAAGGATAAAGCTCAACAGATATAAAATATAAAAGATACTTTATAAGATATAAAATATACTGCTATATAGTACTCAACAAAATATACCGCTATATAGAGCTCAACAAAAAAAACGCTATATAGTATTCAGCAAAATGTACCGCTATATAGTGCTCAACAAAATGTCCTGCTATATAGTACTCTATAAAATATACCACTTTATAGTGCTCAACAAAATATATACCGCTATATAGTACTCAACAAAATATACCACTATATAGTACTCAACAAAATATATACCGCTATATTGTGCTCAACAAAATATATACCGCTATATAGTACTCAACAAAATATACCACTATATAGTACTCAACAAAATATATACCGCTATATTGTGCTCAACAAAATATATACCGCTATATAGTACTCAACAAAATATACCACTATATAGTATTCAACAAAATATATACCGCTATATAGTACTCAACAAAATATACCACTATATAGTATTCAACAAAATATATACCGCTATATAGTACTCAACAAAATATACCGCTATATAGTACTCAACAAAATATATACCGCTATATTGTGCTCAACAAAATATATACCGCTATATAGTACTCAACAAAATATACCGCTATATAGTACTCAACAAAATATACTGCTATACAGTGCTCAACAAAATGTACTGCTATTTAGTACTCTATAAAATATACCACTTTATAGTGCTCAACAAAATATATACTGCTATATAGTACTCAACAAAATATATACTGCTATATAGTGCTCAACAAAATATACCGCTATACAGTGCTCAACAAAATGTACTGCTATATAGTACTCAACAAAATATACTGCTATATAGAGCTCAACAAAATATATACTGCTATATAGTACTCAACAAAATATACCGCTATATGGTACTCAACAAAATATATACTGCTATATAGTACTCAACAAGTACAAATTATACAGTAGTGAGAAGTAAGCCACATGTACATATACAGGCGGTCCCCTACTTAAGGACACCCGACTTACAGACAACCCATAGTTACAGACTAAGATCTCTGGTGAAGCGTTCTGAATGCTTTCCTATAGTCCCAGACTGCAATGATCAGCTGTAAGGTGTCTGTAATGAAGCTTTATTGATAGAGATGAGCGAGCACTAAAATGCTCGGGTGCTCGTTATTCGAGATGAACTTGTCCTGATGCTTGAGTGCTCGTCTCGAATAACGAGCCCCATTAAAGTCAATGGGAGACTCGAGCATTTTTCAAAGGGACCATGGTTCGGGAATAAAATGTTTTATTTAATTGAAAAAGAATGTCTTCTGATAAGTTATCAGATGTATGCAAACACCTGCGATCTATTCTTCACTGTTCCGCGCGTATATTATCTCCCGACAAGTTAGCAGATGTGAAGAACAGTGAAGAATAGAATAAAAACAGTGACCACAGGATCATTTAAGTGAAAAACACAGTGAAAAACACAGTGAAGAATGGATTGCAGATGTTCGGCACATCTGCTTACTTGTCGGGAGATACGCTGTCCCAGGATCCGCTCCTCTTCTTCCTCTGAAGTCTCCCCAATCTCTCTGCGCTGCTGTGCCCCCGATGTCTCCGTGCTGCTCCCCGATGCCTCCGTGCTGCTGTGCCCCCGATGTCTCCGTGCTGCTGTGCCCATGATGTCTCCGTGCTGCTGTGCCCCCGATGTCTCCGTGCTGCTGTGCCCCCAATGTCTCCGTGCTGCTGTGCCCCCGATGTCTCCGTGCTGCTGTGCCCCCGATATCTCCGTGCTGCTGTGCCCCCGATGTCTCCGTGCTGCTGTGCCCCCGATGTCTCCGTGCTGCTGTGCCCCCGATGTCTCCGTGCTGCTGTGCCCCCGATGTCTCCGTGCTGCTGTGCCCCCGATGTCTCCGTGCTGCTGTGCCCCCGATGTCTCCGTGCTGCTGTGCCCCCGATGTCTCCGTGCTGCTGTGCCCCCGATGTCTCCGTGCTGCTGTGCCCCCGATGTCTCCGTGCTGCTGTGCCCCCGATGTCTCCGTGCTGCTGTGCCCCCGATATCTCCGTGCTGCTGTGCCCCCGATGTCTCCGTGCTGCTGTGCCCCCGATGTCTCCGTGCTGCTGTGCCCCCGATGTCTCCGTGCTGCTGTGCCCCCGATGTCTCCGTGCTGCTGTGCCCCCGATGTCTCCATGCTGCTGTGCCCCCGATGTCTCCGTGCTGCTGTGCCCCCGATGCCTCCGTGCTGCTTTGCCCCCGATGTCTCTGTCCTGCTCACCGTGTTCTTCAATGTGTTCTTCACACATATATATTGTTTTCACATACTATTTTGTTCTCACCGTTCCGCGCGTATCTCCCGATAAGTAAGCAGATGTGCCGAACATCTGTAATCTATTCTTCACTGTGTTTTTCACTGTGTTCTTCACTTAAATGATCCTGTGTTCACTGTTTTTATTCTATTCTTCATTGTTCTTCACTGTGTTTTTTTAATTAAATGCTCGATCTCGAGCAGGGGAAATACTCGTCCGAGCATCAAGCTCGGACGAGTATACTCTCTCATCTCTATTTATTGATAATCCTTGGTCCCATTACAGCAAAAAATGTTTAAACTCAAATTGTCACTGGGGCCAAAAAAATGTTTGTCTGGATCTACAATTATAAAATATACAGTTTCGACTTACATACAAATTCAACTTAACAACAAACCTCCGGACCCTATCTTGTACGTAACCCGGGGACTGCCTGTATACAGGATAGGAGCAGTAGTACTGTGCCCATATATAGAGGGTACGAATAGTAGTCTGTGGTGTGATCTTATATACAAGATAGGAGTAGTAGTACTGTGCTGTGCCCATATATACGGGATAGGAGTAGTAGTACTGTGCTGTGCCCATATATACAGGATAGGAGTAGTAGTACTGTGCTGTGCTGATATATACAGGATAGGAGTAGTAGTACTGTGCTGTGCCCATATATACAGGATAGGAGTAGTAGTACTGTGCTGTGTCCATATATACAGGATAGGAGTAGTAGTACTGTGCTGTGCCCATATATACAGGATAGGAGTAGTAGTACTGTGTTGTGCTCATATATACAGGATAGGAGTAGTAGTACTGTGCTGTGCCCATATATACAGGATAGGAGTAGTAGTACTGTGCTGTGCTTATATATGCAGGATAGGAGTAGTAGTACTGTGCTGTGCCCATATACACAGGATAGGAGTAGTAGTACTGTGTTGTGTCCATATACACAGGATAGGAGTAGTAGTACTGTGCTGTGCTCATATATACAGGATAGGAGTAGTAGTTCTGTGCTGTGCCCTTATATACAGGATAGGAGTAGTAGTACTGTGCTGTGCCGATATATGCAGGATAGGAGTAGTAGTATTGTGCTGTACCCATATATACAGGATAGGAGTAGTAGTACTGTGCTGTACCCATACATACAAGATAGAAGTAGTAGTACTGTGCTGTACCCATATATACAGGATAGGAGTAGTAGTTCTGTGCTGTGCCCTTATATACAGGATAGTAGTAGTAGTACTGTGTTGTGCTGATATATGCAGGATAGGAGTAGTAGTACTGTGTTGTGCCCATATATACAGGATAGGAGTAGTAGTACTGTGTTGTGGCCATATATACAGGATAGGAGTAGTAGTATTGTGCTGTACCCATATATACAGGACAGGAGTATTGTTCTGTGCTGTGCCCATATATACAGGACAGGAGTAGTAGTACAGTGCTGTGCTGATATATGCAGGATAGGAGTAGTAGTACTGTGCTGTGCCCATATATACAGGATAGGAGTAGTAGTACTGTGCTGTGCCAATATATACAGGATAGGAGTAGTAGTACTGTGCTGTGCCCATATATACAGGATAGGAGTAGTTGCACTGTGCTGTGTCCATATATAAAGGATAGGAGTAGTAGTACTGTGCTGTGCCCATATACACAGGATAGGAGTAGTAGTACTATGCTATTCCCATGTATACAGGATAGGAGTAGTAGTACTGTGCTGTGTCCATATACACAGGATAGGAGTAGTAGTACTATGCTATTCCCATGTATACAGGATAGGAGTAGTAGTACTGTGCTGTGCCCTTATATACAGGATAGGAGTAGTAGTACTGTGCTGTACCCATAAATACAGGATAGGAGTAGTAGTACTGTGCTATTCCCATGTATGCAGGCTAGGAGTAGTAGTACCGTGCTGTGCCCTTATATACAGGATAGGAGGAGTAGTACTATTCTCATGTATACTATATGGGAGTAGTAGTGCTGCACACACACACACATATTTATATATATATATAAATAGGAAAGTCCAAAGCAGCACAGGTAAGTGAGGGTGCAGCAGCTGTAGGTCCCCTGGGTCCATTCAAGTAAATCCAGAGAAGAGGCAGCACTCCGTGGTAAGTGGAATAGGGTGAATTCACCCAATTCCACTTACCACGGAGTGCTGCCTCATCTCTGGATTTATATATATATATATACACACAGTATACACAGTACTTATCCGGAGTTACATCCGGTATTACACAATTCATATAATGATATTTTTTTGATAATTCAGTTATTCATTTTATCAATTAAGTTTTGCGAGCTGGTACTAGGAGACTTGTCTTCATGTGGGGTCTTTATCCTTAGTTCTGATCTTACCTCTCTATGACATCCTCATTATGTGTAATAATGTGACCGTGTACATACATGACATTACTCATTAGGTCATGTGATACTTACAATTTTCAGGTGTGTTAGAAGTCTCATGACGTCGGCCATGTCTGCCAGTATGAGTAGGCGTGTGACAGCTGACAGTAGTGCCCGCGCCGCCCTCACCATGGTGCCGCGCTTCACTGATGAGCAGGGATCATCTGCAAACTCGGCTGAGGCAATTCTCATTGTATCTCCTGTAAGTAGAAAGAAAACATATGTGACAAGTCTATAATCAGTCACTTCAGCTCTGCTATATATGTAATACTGTGGGGCTCATTTACTAAGGGCTCCGCAGCCGTACGTTCGTCGGGTTTCCCCGACTTTTTCCTTTTTGTGCCGCCGATTTTCGGATTTCGGCGCCGGCTTTCACGCGGCAAAAATCGGGGGCCTGGGCATTGGACAACCTGACGGATTCGGCATTTAAAAAACGAATTGTGTCGCAAAATCAATCACTCACATGCACTAGGAATAGGTTGGTGAACTCCGGCGGACCTCGGCGTAGCAGTGACACCTGGTGGACATCGGGCGCACAACCTTAGTGAATTGCCGGAAGACCCGAATCCTCGTTGGAGAACGCGAACCTTCTTTCACCGTCCCTCGCAACCCTCTCAAGAGGATTGTCATCAGCCAGGAGTGGCACCATAACCATTCAGCTAGGCTCAAGGATGAAGACACTTCTCCTCCTTGGCTTTAAAGAGAACCCGTCATGCAAAATAACCCCCTAAACGAAATATATTTTCATAAACTGCCATTAGAGAGCATTGCCTCTATCCCTTCATTGTCCCTCTACATGTCTGTAAACCTAAGCAATGAGGTCCTAAAGCTGTATGCAAATGACCTGTGAAATGTCCAATGAAGCATTAGCATATTCAAGCTGTCCACTCTATTCATGAGTGGGAGGTACAGCCACACCCCCAGTGCATGACTGACGGCCTGTATAATGGTGTTAGGCTGTATAATGATGTGCTGCCTGGTGCTGGTGGCCACGCCCCCTGCAGGCTGTGTGTGCATGTGTGTGTGTATAGGAGAGATACAGCAGCTCCAGGCAGCCATGTTATAGCAGAACATGTCAGGTACTTGTGTAGCTGATGTCTTTGTCTCACCTGTATAATAGGAGGATGCAGCATGTCAGCAGGTACAGCACTCACACTAGCAATGCTTTACTATACATTACACACAGACATGAGCAGGGGGAGGAGAGGGGAGGGGTAACAGGGGTGACATCACTGCCTCTGACCATGTGACCAGCCTCATTTACATGATAAAAAATAGATGATTTTACAATGAATAATGTATTGAATACAGATGCTGGTTTCATCTCTGGAACAAAGGTTCGCTGACCCCCTTCCCACAGGTGAGCTGAATGGGGAGTTGGTAACACTATTTTCCTTTAAGGTCTACGGTAGATCCCAAAAAAGCCAAGTTAATTTGTGGAATATTGAAGATAGTCAATCACTGTGAGAAGGGGGTCATCTGACACTTGTTTTTGTGATGAATACAGGTTCCAAATGTGGGATATCATCCTCACACGGTGTGAGTACTAATTCTATTGAGAGGAGCTTCCTGTCAATAAAGAACTGCCAAAAATGGGTCAAAAAGTCACATACACAGAACTTTTTTATAACAATTGCAAAAATAAAAAAATGCTGGACAACCAAATTAACTATAATTTTTATGGGATTTGTATCAGTAAAATGTGGACCCAAACGCTCCAAAAATATTTCCAAAAAAAAATTCCCCGGAATATTCAATTCCTCGACCCTTATTCAAAGAGAGACTGTGACTTGTGACTGTAAGTAGCTCCTACGACCTCATATTTCATAGCGACGCTCGCTCTTCTCTCTTCATCGCTGTCTAGATTTTAATCATATTTTAAGGGAAGTTCATGTGTTGACTCCACGGGAAAGAAAAAAACAATATTTGACTTATTACGACGCCGTAGCCTCGGGGCAATACGAGAAACAGTCTTTAAAAAAAAAAATCAATTTTCTAGACCATATAATTAAATTAAAATTTCCAGACCATATAATTGCATCCTCAATTCTGTGAAAAGCCAACAACGTAAAGCGACACCTTCGGAAACTCTGATTGACGGGGCGGCTAATGTGTTATGTTGCTCCGGCGGCTGCAACGAGGTGGCGGAAAGATTTCTATCAGGTTTTGGCGGCGCTACATATGGAATGTAATATAATCACCGCAACACGTGCCGGAAGGGTTATAATCTACTCCACAGAATATGCCATGAATTTCTCTTAGACTTGGGTCCCTAGTAGAGATGAGTGGAACCGATGATCGGGTTCGTCATTCAGATTCGTCCACCAGACCTGGTACACCCCCTAGCCACTTCTAGTCATGACGAGTTGCTAGTGGCGTCAATTTACCGGATTGGCTGTTTGGCTGCCAATCCAGTAATATGTCTGGGTCAGGTGGTCGAACCCAACCATCAGGTCCAATCATCTCTAGTCCTTAGCTTTTATGGAGAATGAGTGGACCCATGCCCCTTGCCTCAATTAAAGAAGCTTTTAAGATACTCTAAAATCTAACTTCTGTTTATTGCCGGTTGTTTTGGTTCATGTTTTTGCTGGGACAAGCTAAAGTTTCCAATGAGGCTTTGTTTATATTGATTGGCTGCTGTGTAGGGACTTGTTTTATCTGGGAGTAACTGTAATTTTCATAGATGCTCTCTATGGATTGGTTTCTCTGAAGGTTTTGTTTTTACTGGGCTGAGGTGTAGCTTTCATTGATGTCTAAGTTTCTGTAGATTGGTTGTGTTGTAGGGGATTGTTTCTTCTGAGACAAACTAAAGTTGACATTGATGCTGTGTTTATTTATATGAGCTGGTGAGTAGGGACTTGTTTTATCTGGGAGTAACTGTAATTTTCATAGATGCTCTCTATGGATTGGTTTCTCTGAAGGTTTTGTTTTTTCTGGGATGTGGTATAGCTTTCATTGATGTCTAGTTTCTGTGGATTGGTTGTGTTGTAGGAGATTGTTTCATCTGAGACAAACTAAAGTTGACATTGATGCTGTGTTTATTTTTAATAGCTACTGTGTATGAACTTGTGTTAACTGGGATGAACTGTAATTTTCATGGATGATCTTTCGGGATTGGCTGCTCTGAAGGTCTTCTTTTTCAGGTATGAAGTGTAGTTTTCATTTATGTTAAATAGTTTGTTTAGATTGTTTGTGTTGTAGGGGCTTGTTATTTTCCTGGACAAGCTAACGCTTACATTGACTGTAACGTCCTTACCAAAACGTTCCTCTGTCGGTAGTTGGCAGATTATGTGGCATTAATTCCTGTTTGTATTTTCTGTGTGTGAACTGTGGCTTAGGTATACAGGTATAACTAAGAGCTCATGCTAGAGCTTGAAACACGTAACCTGCGACCTCCTTTGCTCATGATAGGCTATCAGCTTTTTGAAAGAAAGATTTTAACAAGATGAAATAAAGAATTTGGAATTTTACTCACTATTTTTCAATGTGCCAGTGCTGGAAGTTTTTCACCCTATTTTTCAGATTATAAGGCGCACCGTCAAAAAATGCCTGCTAAGACGTCTAGGTTCATATATAAGGCGCACCGGATTATAAGGCGCACCTTATTATAAGGATGAATGACCAGCAGGTGGCAGACCTGTGCACAGTACAAGGCAGCTGTTGTCTGTAAGTACGGTTCATATATAAGGCACACTGGACTATAAGGTGCACCTTTGATTTCTGAGAAAATCAAAGGATTTTTTGTGTGCTTAATATGCCGAAAAATATGGTATAAACTAATCACAGGCAGGTGAACCGGAATTTCAATACCATATTTTTTCTATTGAGTTTTCATTAATGCTCTCTTTAGATTGGCATCTGTTTCAGGGCTTGTTTTTTTCTGTGAATGGCAATATTTTTTTAAAGCGAATTTCAAGTAATAAAAAGGAGTCTGATATATTAATAATAATATTTCTAGTGAAAAAAAAAAAAAATTTTGCTTATTTTTTACATTTTATCCTATCTGCTTCTTATTATAGCTCTAAACGCACATGGCAGTATTTTCATGGCATCTAAAGAGTTGAATATTTAGGATCCTTAGGGGCTTTCTCCAAGGATATTTAAAGTTAATGCATAAAACCCACCTGACATTTACTAGAGACGGCATCAATGAGCTGAGAGCAGAAAATACTGCCTGACATTTAGAAGTTTGTGGCCCTGGCTGCTAGATTCTGATTTACCTGTAGTAGGCTGTGGGCTGGACTGTGCAGGGGACTAAGTAGAAATTCATGTATAGTGATGCAGCATGTTGGTTGGGGGCTGTGTACATCAGATCCCTAGTAATTTTCTTAACTAATCTGGTTTAAGTGTTGATCCCCCTGATCAGTGGATTATTCCAGCACTGGTCCAGACTAGCAGCCACTAATGGAGAGATATTAATAAGTGTGATATTACAGGTCAAACATGAAATAAATGGCTGTTTTCACTAAAGCCACATAACTTTTTTTTACTTTCGTATAACTGTGTATTAATTTATTTGTTTATTTTATATCAGTTCTAGAATTTTTGTACCAGTTCTCCAATTCCATTTTTTCTACTTTTTTTTTTGCAGACCCCCTTAGGGTTAAAGTCTGATAATCCTACCATATACTGCTATACAGCTGTATTGCGGTATATGGTAAATTTACTGATGATCTTTCATAGTGTACCACCGGCACATTGTAAGAGATCTATTTAAAGGGAACCTGTCATCAGAAATTGGCCTAATAAACTACTAGCAGTATGTTGTCTAGCAGCTTTACACCTTACAGATCATGTTTCTTTCCTAGCCCAGCAAGGTTCTATCACCCAGAAAATCATCTTTGAAGTGAGGTGTAAATTGGTTGTATAAAGTCAAGGAGGCGGAGAGTTTAACAGTGAAGTCAAGCTCTCCCTGCCTCTGAACACCTCCTCCCGTGAGAGAGTGTGGTTAGTGATGACTATGGGTGCAGGACCATCAGTTACAGTGAACGGGGCATGCTGAGGTGAGGAGAGCTTGACTTCAGTGTTAGACTCTCCGCCTCCTTGACAACCAATGTAAACCTCATTTCAAAGTGTATTAGTTTATTAGGAATATTTATGCTGAATGGTTCCCTTTAAATGACAGGTCCTGGAGTCTCATACAGATTCCATGCTGTCATACGAAAGATTGTCGCTCCCTGATGATTTCACAGGGTGCAAAGATACCTCTCAAGATGGCAGCACCCGCACGATGCTGGGATTTAAATTATGTGGCATTTAAATGGTTAACACCCATGATCAGTGCCAGCACTGATCTCTTGTGTTACTCCATAATGCATAAAACATCTGATCAGTCGATACAGGTACACAATATTGGACTGGGTTTTCTTAGGCCCAGCAGAGAAAATCAATCTGGGTGCCAACTCTTTATTATCCCCCAGAAAATGAACGTTATCAGCCTTCAAATTGTGTTGATTTCTGATGGAGCTCTGGGATTCGGTATTGGGTTGATCCAGGGCCCACCGGAGGATCCTCTGGTACTCTGGTGGGCCAGTCCGACGCTGCATGAGTAGTACGGAGTCAATTGAACCTCACTATAGTGTCTTCGCCATTACGGTTTGGAATTTTTTCTCTAGCCCCCACCACTTCCAAATAATCAATGGCATTAGATTTGGCAACAAATATGCTAATTAAATTATCTTCCATAGGGTGGGCAGTGCTTGACTCCGCCTGGGACTACCCTGATTCTAATTAGCATAACATGTGATGAAACTAATAACAATGATTGCTGGGGAACGGTGGGGACTAGAGAAAAAATTCCAGCTGTGCTGTAACCAGTGGAGCAGCAGTTATTGAGGGAGGCAAAGAGCTGGAGTTGGTGGAAGAGAAGAGATTTTCCCTTTAAGGTTACGACGGCCTTTAACTCATACAATTCCTCCTTTTTACGTCTGTGCTTTATTGTTCTAAGGCCTGAAGAATGTCCAGAAATGACCAGGAAAATGGGAACCGGCTCCTGATACTCAGTTTTTGTAAAATTGTTTCTGGTCTTTTTGCATTTTTTGTAGGTTTCCTAATAGTGGAGACTGAGCAGCGAGAGCAGCGAGTTACTGAGCGGGAGATTTATATTACTGTGGGGACACTATTCATTCCTGACTTCTTATTAGTAACACAGTAATAATGTACAGAGAAAGGTCCTTCTTGTTGTTGTTCTTGTTGTTTTAGGTTCTCTTTTTGCCTGTTTTTCTGTAAAAATGAGCGTGCAAATGGGAAACGGCGAGATGTGAAGACTGACTAAATATCATGTGCTCACTTCGAGTGCAGAGGCCACAGCTAAAGAAGAACATCTGTATAGAAAGATAACATGATTGTTAGAGAACCTTTATCATCATCTCTGATCTCTGGAGAACCATTTTCTTTACTATAGTATTATAACAGTTATATTCTTAGTATCATGTAGTATTATAGTAGTTATATTCTTGTACATAGGGGGCAGTATTATAGTAGTTATATTCTTGTACATAGGGGGCAGTATTATAGTAGTTATATTCTTGTACAAAGGGGGCAGTATTATAGTAGTTATATTTCTGTACATAGGGGGCAGTATTATAGTAGTTATATTCTTGTACAAAGGGGGCAGTATTATAGTAGGTATATTCTTGTACATAGGGGGCAGTATTATAGTAGTTATATTCTTGTACATAGGGGGCAGTATTATAGTAGTTATATACCTGTACAAAGGGGAAGTATTATAGTACTTATATTCCGTACATAGGGGGCAGTATTATAGTAGTTATATTCTTGTACATAGGGGGCAGTATTATAGTAGTTATATTCTTGTACATAGGGGGCAGTATTATAGTAGTTATATTCCTGTACATAGGGGGCAGTATTATAGTAGTTATATTCTTGTACATAGGAGGCAGTATTATAGTAGTTATATTCTTGTACATAGGAGGCAGTATTATAGTAGTTATATTCTTGTACATAGGAGGCAGTATTATAGTAGTTATATTCTTGTACATAGGGGGCAGTATTATAGTAGTTATATTCCTGTACATAGGAGCAGTATTATAGTAGTTATATTCTTGTACATAGGGGGCAGTATTATAGTAGTTATATTCTTAGTATCATGTAGTATTATAGTAGTTATATTCTTGTACATAGGGGGCAGTATTATAGTAGTTATATTCTTGTACATAGGGGGCAGTATTATAGTAGTTATATTCTTGTACAAAGGGGGCAGTATTATAGTAGGTATATTCTTGTACATAGGGGGCAGTATTATAGTAGTTATATTCTTGTACATAGGGGGCAGTATTATAGTAGTTATATACCTGTACATAGGGGAAGTATTATAGTACTTATATTCCGTACATAGGGGGCAGTATTATAGTAGTTATATTCTTGTACATAGGGGGCAGTATTATAGTAGTTATATTCTTAGTATCATGTAGTATTAGAGTAGTTATATTCTTGTACATAGGGGGCAGTATTATAGTAGTTATATTCTTGTACATAGGGGGCAGTATTATAGTAGTTATATTCTTGTACAAAGGGGGCAGTATTATAGTAGGTATATTCTTGTACATAGGGGGCAGTATTATAGTAGTTATATTCTTGTACATAGGGGGCAGTATTATAGTAGTTATATACCCGTACATAGGGGAAGTATTATAGTACTTATATTCCGTACATAGGGGGCAGTATTATAGTAGTTATATTCTTGTACATAGGGGGCAGTATTATAGTAGTTATATTCTTGTACATAGGGGGCAGTATTATAGTAGTTATATTCTTGTACATAGGGGGCAGTATTATAGTAGTTATATTCTTGTACATAGGGGGCAGTATTATAGTAGTTATATACCTGTACATAGGGGAAGTATTATAGTACTTATATGCCTGTACATAGGGGGTAGTATTATAGTAGTTATATTCTTGTACATAGGGGGCAGTATTATAGTAGTTATATTCTTGTACATAGGGGGCAGTATTATAGTAGTTATATTCTTGTACATAGGGGGCAGTATTATAGTAGTTATATTCTTGTAAATAGAGGGCAGTATTATAGTAGTTATATTCTTGTACATAGGGGGCTTTATTATAGTAGTTATATTCTAGTACATAGGGGGCAGTATTATAGTAGTTATATTCCTGTACATAGGGGGCAGTATTATAGTAGTTATATTCTTGTACATAGGGGGCAGTATTATAGTAGTTATATTCTTGTACATAGGGGGCAGTATTATAGTAGTTATATTCCTGTACATAGGGGGCAGTATTATAGTAGTTATATTCTTGTACATAGGGGGCAGTATTATAGTAGTTATATTCCTGTACATAGGGGGCAGTATTATAGTAGTTATATTCTTGAACAAAGGGGGCAGTATTATAGTAGGTATATTCTTGTACATAGGGGGCAGTATTATAGTAGTTATATTCTTGTACATAGGGGGCAGTATTATAGTAGTTATATACCTGTACATAGGGGAAGTATTATAGTACTTATATTCCGTACATAGGGGGCAGTATTATAGTAGTTATATTCTTGTACATAGGGGGCAGTATTATAGTAGTTATATTCTTAGTATCATGTAGTATTATAGTAGTTATATTCTTGTACATAGGGGGCAGTATTATAGTAGTTATATTCTTGTACATAGGGGGCAGTATTATAGTAGTTATATTCTTGTACAAAGGGGGCAGTATTATAGTAGGTATATTCTTGTACATAGGGGGCAGTATTATAGTAGTTATATTCTTGTACATAGGGGGCAGTATTATAGTTGTTATATACCCGTACATAGGGGAAGTATTATAGTACTTATATTCCGTACATAGGGGGCAGTATTATAGTAGTTATATTCTTGTACATAGGGGGCAGTATTATAGTAGTTATATTCTTGTACATAGGGGGCAGTATTATAGTAGTTATATTCTTGTACATAGGGGGCAGTATTATAGTAGTTATATTCTTGTACATAGGGGGCAGTATTATAGTAGTTATATACCTGTACATAGGGGAAGTATTATAGTACTTATATGCCTGTACATAGGGGGCAGTATTATAGTAGTTATATTCTTGTACATAGGGGGCAGTATTATAGTAGTTATATTCTTGTACATAGGGGGCAGTATTATAGTAGTTATATTCTTGTACATAGGGGGCAGTATTATAGTAGTTATATTCTTGTAAATAGAGGGCAGTATTATAGTAGTTATATTCTTGTACATAGGGGGCAGTATTATAGTAGTTATATTCTTGTACATAGGGGGCAGTATTATAGTAGTTATATTCTTGTACATAGGGGGCAGTATTATAGTAGTTATATTCCTGTACATAGGGAGCAGTATTATAGTAGTTATATTCCTGTACATAGGGGGCAGTATTATAGTAGTTATATTCTTGTACGTAGGGGGCAGTATTATAGTAGTTATATTCTTGTACATAAGGGGCAGTATTATAGTAGTTATATTCCTGTACATAGGGGGCAGTATTATAGTAGTTATATCCCTGTACATAGGGGGCAGTATTATAGTTGTTATATTCTTGTACATAGGGGGCAGTATTACAGTAGTTATTTTCCTGTACATAGGGGGCAGTATTATAGTAGTTATATTCTTGTACGTAGGGGGCAGTAGTATAGTAGTTATATTCCTGTACATAGGGGGCAGTATTATAGTAGTTATATCCCTGTACATAGGGGGCAGTATTATAGTAGTTATAGTCTTGTACATAGGGGGCAGTAATATAGTAGTTATATTCTTGTACATAGGGGGCAGTATTATAGTAGTATTATTCCTGTACATAGGGGGCAGTATTATAGTAGTTATATTCTTGTACATAAGGGGCAGTATTATAGTAGTTATATTCCTGTACATAGGGGGCAGTATTATAGTAGTTATATTCTTGTACATAGGGGACAGTATTATAGTAGTTATATTCCTGTACATAGGGGGCAGTATTATAGTAGTTATATTCTTGTACATAGGAGGCAGTATTATAGTAGTTATATTCCTGTACATAGGAGCAGTATTATAGTAGTTATATTCTTGTACATAGGGGGCAGTATTATAGTAGTTATATTCTTGTACATAGGGGGCAGTATTATAGTAGTTATATTCTTGTACATAGGGGGCAGTATTATAGTAGTTATATACCCGTACATAGGGGAAGTATTATAGTACTTATATTCCGTACATAGGGGGCAGTATTATAGTAGTTATATTCTTGTACATAGGGGGCAGTATTATAGTAGTTATATTCTTGTACATAGGGGGCAGTATTATAGTAGTTATATTCTTGTACATAGGGGGCAGTATTATAGTAGTTATATTCTTGTACATAGGGGGCAGTATTATAGTAGTTATATACCTGTACATAGGGGAAGTATTATAGTACTTATATGCCTGTACATAGGGGGCAGTATTATAGTAGTTATATTCTTGTACATAGGGGGCAGTATTATAGTAGTTATATTCTTGTACATAGGGGGCAGTATTATAGTAGTTATATTCTTGTACATAGGGGGCAGTATTATAGTAGTTATATTCTTGTAAATAGAGGGCAGTATTATAGTAGTTATATTCTTGTACATAGGGGGCAGTATTATAGTAGTTATATTCTTGTACATAGGGGGCAGTATTATAGTAGTTATATTCTTGTACATAGGGGGCAGTATTATAGTAGTTATATTCCTGTACATAGGGAGCAGTATTATAGTAGTTATATTCCTGTACATAGGGGGCAGTATTATAGTAGTTATATTCTTGTACGTAGGGGGCAGTATTATAGTAGTTATATTCTTGTACATAGGGGGCAGTATTATAGTAGTTATATTCCTGTACATAGGGGGCAGTATTATAGTAGTTATATCCCTGTACATAGGGGGCAGTATTATAGTTGTTATATTCTTGTACATAGGGGGCAGTATTACAGTAGTTATTTTCCTGTACATAGGGGGCAGTATTATAGTAGTTATATTCTTTTACGTAGGGGGCAGTAGTATAGTAGTTATATTCCTGTACATAGGGGGCAGTATTATAGTAGTTATATCCCTGTACATAGGGGGCAGCATTATAGTAGTTATAGTCTTGTACATAGGGGGCAGTAATATAGTAGTTATATTCTTGTACATAGGGGGCAGTATTATAGTAGTATTATTCCTGTACATAGGGGGCAGTATTATAGTAGTTATATTCTTGTACATAAGGGGCAGTATTATAGTAGTTATATTCCTGTACATAGGGGGCAGTATTATAGTAGTTATATTCTTGTACATAGGGGACAGTATTATAGTAGTTATATTCCTGTACATAGGGGGCAGTATTATAGTAGTTATATTCTTGTACATAGGGGGCAGTATTATAGTAGTTATATTCCTGTACATAGGGGGCAGTATTATAGTAGATATATTCTTGTACATAGGGGGCAGTATTATAGTAGTTATATTCCTGTACATAGGGGGCAGTATTATAGTAGTTATATTCTTGTACATAGGGGGCAGTATTATAGTAGTTATATTCTTGTACATAGGGGGCAGTATTATAGTAGTTATATTCCTGTACATAGGGGGCAGTATTATAGTAGTTATATTCTTGTACATAGGGGGCAGTATTATAGTAGTTATATTCCTGTACATAGGGGGCAGTATTATAGTAGTTATATTCCTGTACATAGGGGCAGTATTATAGTAGTTATATTCTTGTACATAGGGAGTAGTATTATAGTAGTTATATTCCTGTACATAGGGGGCAGTATTATAGTAGTTATATTCCTGTACATAGGGGCAGTATTATAGTAGTTATATTCTTGTACATAGGGGGCAGTATTATAGTAGATATATTCCTGTACATAGGGGGCAGTATTATAGTAGATATATTCTTGTACATAGGGGGCAGTATTATAGTAGTTATATTCCTGTACATAGGGGGCAGTATTATAGTAGTTATATTCCTGTACATAGGGGGCAGTATTATAGTAGTTATATTCTTGTACATAGGGGCAGTATTATAGTAGTTATATTCTTGTACATAGGGGGCAGTATTATAGTAGGTATATATCCTGTACATAGGGGGCAGTATTATAGTAGTTATATTCTTGTACATAGGGGGCTTTATTATAGTAGTTATATTCTAGTACATAGGGGGCAGTATTATAGTAGTTATATTCCTGTACATAGGGGGCAGTATTATAGTAGTTATATTCTTGTACATAGGGGGCAGTATTATAGTAGTTATATTCTTGTACATAGGGGGCAGTATTATAGTAGTTATATTCCTGTACATAGGGGGCAGTATTATAGTAGTTATATTCTTGTACATAGGGGGCAGTATTATAGTAGTTATATTCCTGTACATAGGGGGCAGTATTATAGTAGTTATATTCTTGTACATAGGGGGCAGTATTATAGTAGTTATATTCCTGTACATAGGGGGCAGTATTATAGTAGTTATATTCTTGTACATAGGGGGTAGTATTATAGTAGTTATATTCTTGTACACATTAATTTAAACTTTTTGAAGTATCAAATGGGAATAATATCCTTGTGTTAGTAATGTAGTGGTTAATTATTTCCCCATAGGGTCAGTTTTGTAACATATTTTATTACTGCTAATCTTTTCTGCAAACCAAATGCAATGTTTCTTATTTGAATATAATTGAGCTCATTTGCATCCCTGTGTATGTACAGTGTAACCTCAGCCTCTCCCTTTAGTTGTAGAGGTCCCTGTACTGGGAGGTAGCGCAGTGTGATAAGTGTGAGCCGGTGACGGCTCGGTGACACTGCTATGTACCTATGAGAATGCATAGACCTCAGGCCACTCCCTCACCGCACACTTCTGGCTCTTACACATGAATGATTTATTAGTATTTTGACTTTTCATTCAGTTTGATGATATTTTATAGAAAGCCCCGAAGCAACAGAAATCCACTTCTCCATTTATAGCCATGAAAGAAGCCGAGCATGGAGATCATACATCACATTATTACTCCATCTGTAGCCATTGGTCTCCACCACCGCTGCCATTAAAGGGACATTGTATAAATATAATAATACAAGGACATTGGTATCAGAAGGAATAGATTAGATTGTGCAGTAGTTTTCTGTCTCTAGAGGTTTTAGCTGTCAGAATGGCCATCAGCATCACTCCATGAGCAAGGAGCACATACTGTAAGCAGTCACAGCCAATACTGAGAGGCTGATGACATAAAGAATAGTTCCTGTATCCTCTTCAAGGCTGTACAAGGGAAGTTTAGACTGTAAAAGGCTCTGATTGGTAAAACTGATGATAACGTATTGATACATTACCTTTATATCCCCCAGGGTCATTGTGGAGGAGAATAATGACAGTAACAAGCAGAGGTGATAACATGAGGAAAAGTTCCTAAATCTGTTTCCTGAGGTCTCTAGAAGCTATGCAGGATCAAAACTAGACCAAGAGGGGAAAATATAGGAAGTAATTGTTCATATATATCCACACAGAGCTCCTCTGTGTTATAGCTTCATAAGCTGTTACACTGTCTCCCCCTTCCCCTGCTGCCTCAGCACTGCTACAATGTAGCAGCCTATGATGCTACAGTATAGGAGGCGGCTCTGGTCAAACCCCACAGAGCCCTTCTGGGTCATTGGTATAATTTTTAAAGTTGATTTTGAAGGAAGGAGGCCTTGGATGACAAATATAAGCAGATCACCACAGTCCCAGTGCCTGGATGTATGAGTAATGTCCCTGGTTTATCATGATGGATTTTCATGGTAGATTTCCTTCAAAGCCTGTACAGAGGATGAGGCTTGACTATTAAGTTGTGATTTTTTATTTCTTCCCCTACGTACTGCACCTACCTCTTTCCCTTCTTACTGAACCAGGAGGTCAACTAGCAGATCACCGGGAATCCTGGGACCCCAAAGTCTCTGATATTGGTGGGTAATCCTTAAAGGGGATGGTATATTGTACGGCCATCATTCTGGAAAAGTCCATCAATACTTGAATGGTGGGGGAATACACCTGAGCCCTTCACCGATCATCTACTTGTTGCCTTGTAGACACAAGGACCCAGAACCAGATCAGATCACTCCCTATCCCTCAAAAGGGGAGAAGCTGTAATTACAAACTCTTCTCCCATTCTCATTCTGTGAGAGCCTCATGTGGTGACTTCTGCTACAATTACATCCTCATCAAATATTCACTTTCATAGGAACCATCCTATTGGTCCCAGCAACTCGGGTATTAATTCTACTGGCCACATTCACCATCTCTAAAGCTCCATCCCTTTAACCAAGCCGCATTTCCAGTTTATCTCTATTATATTCTATAGTATGCCATTGCTAAACCCCATTTCTGATGCAACACTACCATCAAGTAGCGGAAACCAGTAGTGTTCCTTGTGTATGTGCGCACAATATCCTGTACTATGTACTAATTTGTGTTGACAATAAGTCTGCAAAACTTGGTACATTTGCAGAATTGCACGGTTGTCCTTTGGTAGTTTCCCCCATAATGTATCCATGGACCAAGGGAATTTAAGTCAAGGCCTGTCTCGGTTAGTTAATCTCATGCATTGCTCTCAGTTTCAGCTATTCTGAAGCCTTTCTGATCCACCAGTAGACAGGTTGGAGGTCCTGCTTAGTGTCCAGAGGATTATCCCAGAAGCTTGCACCAAATTCAGCTGCCCATGCAGCAGAGCTCATCCAGCTCCTCAGAAATGATACAGATTCCAGACACATAGAGATCCCTGGTCTTAAGCGTAAGATATAACTACCACAGCCAGCCAATGACACACCTGCCATTCCTTTCTAGGATTTATTGCCACTCTATTACCCCATTGGTTATGTTTTGAGTTTTTTTCACAATAAACTGTTTACAAACTCTCTTTTTCTTTACTTCACCCTACTAACCCGTGATAGGGTGGATGAGGCCTACCCTAGGACATAGTGGTACTGTGACTCAAGCTTTGGGCCACAGCTAGGCCAGCCACTCCAGTCCTAGCCTACAAGCTGCCCTCCACCAAAATCTCCATCTACATACATGTTCCCGTCAGGGCCCGGTTGCGCGTGTTGGACCTCCAGCTCTGTGTCCTTTGTTTACAGGGCAGCTAACAGATAATCATTGCAGGGGCAGGTGGTTGCCCCCATTGATGGTCTATCTGGAGATCATCAATCTTTGTCAATCCTTTAAAGTGTAAGGCAGATCTCTTAGTAATTCTCTTTATTCCGCTATATCTGGCATAGCGTGTGGTATAACTACAACAGCCCTTCATCCCATCTGCTCTGCAGCTAATACACTCTGTTTATAGAAAATATATAGAGCCGGGGATTTACACCGAGGCTCCAAATGCAATGACATTCCGGCAGAATTTATCTGTAATTTCTCTCTAATTTGTTCTCGCCACAGATGACTCATGTTCCTGAAAAGGACAATTATTTTTAGAGAAAATAATATAATGAATAGTAAACAGAGTGAGAGAGATTTACTATGGCTTCTCTAACAGTTTTTAGGCTGAGCGGTAGTGGGCCGGTCAGGAAGGGATGGGGTGTGAACGCCCGACCCATCATATTTACTATAATCTCCACCAGAAAACAGGTGGAGACTATAGCGGAAATCTCCGCCTGGTCTAAACAAGGCCGACCAGGCAGAGATATGATCCGGATCTACTAAGAGGGCGGAGCCTTAGTATATCCAGGACGCCGGGTCCCGGCAGGAGGAATCTTAAGACTGCCATGCAAAACACCAGTTTTAATAAATTACCCAGAATGGTCAATGTTAAATCGATGGGCTCCTTAAGTTCTAGATCTTTTGAGGACCTCTATGAAGCTGAGTCCCTAGACAATTGCCTTATTTTTGTTCACACCCCTTCTTGTTAATGGGGAGGGTTTGTATGGTGCAGTGGTATAACTAGTACATAAATTGATATGGTAATAAAGTTACTGTGACCAAGCCCGGCGCCAGCACCCGGCCAACCCGGCCCCCTCTCGGGCCCCTGGATCATTTGTACCACTGTAAAAATGTCAGTGTCAGTGTGTTGCCAGGGGGAGGGTGGGGTGTCAGTGTGTCCCCAGGGGGAAGGTGGGGTGTCAGTGTGTCCCCAGGAGGAGGGGGGTCAGTGTGTCCACAGGGGGAGGGGTCAGTGTGGCCACTAGAGGGCTGGCCACAAAAGGGCCCATTAAGGCTCTGTCGCCCAGGGGCCCACTAAAACCTGGAGCCTGCCAAAGGCAACACATAAGGACCCTACCATAATCAACTTAAAGGAAACCTACCATCAGAAATCTACCTATAAAGGTAGGTCTGATGGTAGGTGGCTCGGAACATGCTAAGCCCTAATACAGTTTTACCTTATCCTAAAATACTTCCTAAACTAAACCTTATCTAGCCACTATGCTAATTATCGTCAGGTCTACTAGGGCGTTGATAAGCCTTTGATCCCACTGCCCAGGATACATACATCAGATCAGAGCGTTTCGATGCCCAAGTGTCTTAAAAATCTTTTAAATGCCACACCCTAAAAAACCCGAGGTCTATTTATTGTCCACAGCCCTAAAAATGTGAGATAAAGCCAAAATATTGACAGATTCTCTTCCAATATCGGATAAACGTCGTCTTGACTTTGAGAGGGACATCAGTATGTCCCACATATTGTTTACAAAAAATTGTACAACCAGCTAAATATATATTATTTTCAGACTTATATGTAGGGTAGCCATTGTTCAACCAATGTGTAGTCTGATCCTACCGTTTATATCTCATTAACTCTTTCCTTTATTTGTCAACCTACAGTCTATAATAGAGGTGGCTGGATAGAAGAGACTAAAAGAGGACCACAAAACAAATTTTTGTAGTCTGTTACTAAGGGATCATCTAGGTCCATAACCAACCATGTAGCAAACCGGTGTGTCCTTATATGGGACCTATAAGTGGGCACAGATGAAGAAAGGGGCACACAACCGCCTATACCAGATGTCAAGTGGTTGCGCTACAATGATACTAATAAACTCTTCGTATAAACAGGTTACAAGGTAAGTTGCCGCCACCTAATTGGAAACAAGACGTTCTTTTCTTGTTACGCTATCTCCAGATTGTCCGACTAATATCCGTAGATTTTCCACACCGCACAATAATGAGAATGTGCGAGTCACGCTGTCACACAAGGTTACACGTAACAATCGGAACCGGCGCACTTTGTTATCTTAATCACATTTGGAACAGAGCGGAGGATGAAATGAGAAGGGATCCTTTTGTAAAAACAGCTCAAGATAATTTGTACAGACATCGACTTCCATCACCCAAAGACGACGCGACCTTGTGGATGGAACGCGCCTCAACCTTACAATTTACTTTCCCACGTCAGAGAAAGAACAGAGATTTATTAATGAATAAATATGTGAAATTTGAAGCGCACTACCGTCCAGTTACACCAGGGAGACTTTGATATTCAGGGGGCAAATTAACCAAATGGTCAACATTGTGTATTGCAGATGTGGCACTTTAAGTTCCTGTTTGGGATAATAAAGTTATTATTATTATTATCATTATTATTATTACATACAGGTGGTCCATATGCATCAGGAATACAAAATTATTCATCATAATAAAAAATTCAGAGGTACAACGTAGAGCCACAAAAATGATAAGGGGTATGGAGGGTCTCAGTTATGAGGAAAGATTAAAACAACTAGATTTATTTAGTCTGGAAAAGAGACGACTACGAGGGGACATGATTAATTTATATAAATATTTGAATGGTCCATACAAAAAATATGGTGGTAAGTTGTTCCAGGTTAAATCAAATCAAAGGACGAGGGGGCACTGTCTCCTACTGGAGAAAACAAGGTTTAATCACCAGAGGCGACAGGACTTCTTTACTATGAGAACTGTCAATCTGTGGAATAACCTGCCTCAGGCGCTGGTCACAGCAGGGACAGCAGAGAGCTTCAAGAAGGGTCTAGATGCCTTTTTACACCTAAATCACATTGATGGTTATGTTATATAGAATTGTTTCTCCTAAATCCCTTCCTCATCCAATCCCTTCCCTTCTGAAGAACTTCTGAATATTATTGAAGACCCATCCAAAGTGTAAGTCATTTTGATCAGATTGGTGGCAGTACAACACCCTGAACCCCACAAGAATCAGTCATTCTTAGAGAAAATGCACAGGGAAATAGGGAATGGAGCAGAAAGCATATAGCTCCATCCACAGTGTTGTGGCCAGACTAGGTTACTGCAGATTGGCAACCATTCATTTAAATGGGAATTGAACTGTAATGGCTCCACCACTTCACCAAGAATGGAGATGTCTTCTTCCTGTTTCATAACAGAGAACTAATGATTGGGGTGCTCAACTTTTTGTAACGTCCTTCCCCCACCAATCCGATATTGATGACCTATCATTAGGAAAGATCATCAATATCTTTAGCCTGCAAAAAACATTTTTTTGTTCCAAAAAGAGTGCCTCATGTTCAGGTGTCATTGCATTTCTCCAATCCTGTCATATCCCTTTAAATCTGACAAATAGAGACATAAATAATTAGAATCACAATAATAAGAGAAGTCTATCACCCCCCCACCCTCGTAATACATTCATTTTCACCGTAGAGAAAGAACAATTGACTGTCAGTGATACATCACACTATTATCGGAACATTGTCAGGAGTCAGTGTATCTCAGCGGGAGGCGGATCGTAATTCCACAAAAAAACAAAAACAATCTGGAGGAGCTTTCAAGAACGTGGCGTGCAGATTCCAGCTGATTGGCAGGTAATATGCTTCCCTAATACCCGGTTTATAATTACACCGCACCCTCCTGCAACTTCCTCAACTGGAAAAAAAAAAAAAGAATACTGAAAAACATCATGTAAAAAAAAAACAAACAGAATACAGATAGACAAAAAAAAAAACTATAAAACTTACTTAAAGATAGAAATTATGTAACTAAAATTTAAATAACTGTAGAAGAAGTAGCACCTTTGAGGAACTCAGGGAGGAGAAGAGAAGCCAGGAATGGTAAATATTAAATAATGTATATTGTCTGCTCAGGGGTCTCCAGTATAGTCATCTACTCTGGGGTTTCCACTATTAGCCATCTTCTCTGGGGTCTCCAGTATTATAGTCTGCTCTGGGGTCTCCAGTATTTGTCTGCATGGTGGTTTCTAGTACTTGTTTTCTCTGGAAGAGCTCCAGTATTTGTACGCAGTGGGGGGATCCAGTAGATGTCTGCTCTAGGGGGCTCCAATATTTATATGCACTGTGGGTCTCCCCAATATTATCATCTGCTCTGGGGTCTCTCCATTATTTTTGCTCTCTGTTCCAGAGTTTCCATTTTATTATTGTCTGCTCAGAGGGTCTCCATTATTATTAGTCTACTCCAGGGTCTTTAGTATTTGTCTGCTTTGGGGGGGGGGGGCGGTCTCTAGTATTAGCCATCTGCTTTGGGGTCTGCAGCATTATTATTGTCTGCTCCGGGGTCTCCAGTAATATTGTCTGCTCTGAGGGTCTTCTGTATATGTCTACTCTTTGAGTCTCCATTATTATTAGTCTGCTCTAGGGTCTTTAGTATTTGTCTGCTGTAGGGGGGCTCTCTAGTATTAGACATCTGCTCTGGGGTCTGCAGCATAATTATTGTCTGCTCTGGGGTCTCCAGTATTTGTCTGCATGGCAGTTCCCATTATTTGTCTTCTCTGGGAGAACTCTAGTATTTGTCTGCATTGGGAGGCTCAGTAGATTTCTGATCTAGGGGGCTCCAATATTTATATGTTCTGTGGGTCCCCCCTTTATTATTATTATTAGCTTTTATTTTCACTCTCTGCTCCGGGGTTTCCATTTTTATAATTTACTGCTTTGGGGTCTCCAATATTATTAGCCTGCTCCACTGGTCTCTATTATTATAAAATATCTTCTCTGGGGTTGTGTATTATTATGTATCACCTGCACTGGGGTCTGTATTACTATGTATCACCTGCACTGGGGTCTGTATTAGTTATCTTCTGCAATATTTGGTTTTTCGGATGATATTTCTATATTTGCTGTGTTTTTTATTTCCCAGTTGGCATTTTGTGCTGTAGTTGTAGCTGTATCTAGGGTGTTAATGCAACTGTCAGACCAATCAATGTAATACATGTAATGAAATAAAATGCAGTATTTTAGCTAAACATGGTAAAAACACATTATACAGTGCGGATCAATCAGCATGATGTCTGTTGGTTCTCCGGCATGTCATGCCTCTTCGGTGGGTATTACCCTTTAAAATGTTGTGTAAACCAGAGAAAAAAAATTGAAGCTGGTGCTGTGAATCCAGCCGCGCAGCAGGGGTTAATTACGGAGGCGCGCCTCTAACAAATACTCTGCAGACAAGCCACTGGCACAAATTGCCGCAGCTAAATGAGCTTTCATGATAGTGTCGAATATAATGATATCCTGCCTTGGTTTGTAAGGTAAATGCCACCGGGGCAATCGTCAGTCTCAATCATCGGCCATTTATAACGCTCGCTGGCTGCTCGGCCATTGTTTTCGCACTGGTCTAAAACAAAGTGACACATGGAAGATTGAAAGGCACAATTTAGAGGAAAATAATTCAGCGAGAGCCAGCCACTGGGTCGCCTCCGATTTTCCTATATGCTCCCTGTTGCATTTGCCAATTTCGGATGATGACAAGTCTACGACATGAAGGATTTCAAGCATTTCTCTTGCATCAGTGCTCATATCAGAAGTACCTCTACTATAGAACCAGAGAGATAGCTATCACACCTCCTATCAAATTTTGGTGATAAGTGTTGGTTTTGGAGGTCCCAGTGCTCAACGCAACGAAAAGAATGTACTCATCCCAACTTTTGGAGTTTTCATTTACATTTTATCATTTTAAGGACACACACACATCAACAGGGCTGCTTTTTTTAGGGATGACAAATTGGAATGCTCCTCTCAGCTGAGGACACGCCCCCGAGGAGCATAACACTCATTAGGTCTTTTCAATAGTTTGCATTTCACTGTGTGAGAGTATTATATGGCCATTGCGTGTTTGGATATTGAGCAGCAGCATTATATGCAATGAGTGATCCCAAACTTTAGGTTCAGTGTCCTATGCTTGCCAGCTCCACCTTACCCATGTCATTTGAGCAGCCAATCAGACTGCTGTATGCCCCTAGCAAACAGGCATGGCTGCGATTAGCCAGGTGGACACTTAGTGGATACATCTGACCAATCAGGTCCTACACTCATCAGCTCCACCCAACCATTCTCACTTGATGGGCTGCAGAGCAGCCAATCAGGCAGCTTTATGCCCCTAGATAACAGGGGTGACTTTGATTGACCAGGTGGACACCTGGTAGACACGTCTGACCAATAAGGCCCTACACTCATCAGCTCCACCTAACCCATGCCACTGATGGTGAATTATAAATCTGTCTTGTCTATCTTTGCACATCCTACTAATTTGTTTAGTTTTATGCTATAAAATCTGCCAAATTTTGCTAGAAGGTTTGGAATGTGGTGCCAAAACATTGGCCATGCAAGTTTCCCTGTTAACCACTCCCCTTCTTTGTTATATTTGTAAAAAAAAAACTTTCTAAAATGCTTAAAAAATGTAAAACAAAGAATGGGAGAGAGATTTTTTGGTGCGAATTCTATAAGAATTCTGCAGAATTCTACCGCCCCCCCCCCTTAGATAGGTAAGACTCAATCACAAAGAGCAGATCTGCCATAAATGTATACAAGGTGAAACACGGCCAAGGTTATCGGAGGGAAAATGCTCCCTACTGTCCGGTAATTTGTGTCTCGTTGTGTTTTATGGCCGCGGGGAAGGCTTTCCTTCATACCGGCCGGTGAAAAGGCAAAATCTCTGACTATTATTTGGACAAATCGGTTCAATAAAAGATCAGAGCCCAAAGCGGCTTACCGGAGAGATCCCATCCCTCACGCGTGGCGATGGCTTTGCATACCCTGCTATCTGTGTTTGTCATAATAAATCTCGAGGTTTAGATGTCACATTTATTTTACATCAATTGAGCGCGGAACATTGCGTTCTCTCCAATGCTGTGTCCCAAAAGGCCCGAGATTTCAGACAGACATTATAGGAAATGTGCTCATTTGTTTCTTCATCTGGGACTGGGGTAATAAATTATATAAGTGACAGTCACTGCGTGGGGGGGCAGAGAAGAGAAGAAAGGAAATTCAAGTCCACATTTTGGCTTTTGTTTAACTATTTCCACTTGGATACCCATGCTTTTCATCTGTGTCGCTTCATCTGGCCATAGAAATGAAGTTTATCGCTGAGCATAAGACGTTGCAAACAGTCTTCAG
Source organism: Engystomops pustulosus (assembly GCF_040894005.1). NCBI lineage: Eukaryota > Metazoa > Chordata > Amphibia > Anura > Leptodactylidae > Engystomops > Engystomops pustulosus. The sequence continues at coordinate 278,931,023 of NC_092411.1, forward strand.
TATACAGATCTCTCCCAAACAAAAAAACACAAACCCTTATTAAGATGTCAAACATGCGACTCGTCAGGGCTTAAAGGTAACTTGTCATAGCTATTGGCGACACCAAACTGCTAACATGTCCTTATGGTGCTTAAGTGGCTCTGGACAAAATTTGCAAAAGGACCACTTTGTCGTTGAACTGCTTTGAACAGTATTGACTAAGTGACAAACCCAAATTTTAAAAATCTGTTTGCTTTGCACCAAAACCCACTCCAAAAACACTTATCCGGGAGACTCAAAATTGCGAAGTTCGCTATGAACGCTAACTTTGTGGCACGGGTGCGCTGAATACTAATCAAGGCACCAGAGGTCCAGCCGAAGAGTGGTCAAGTACAAGCTAAGGTCAGTGCAAGCAAAGTACTTGATAAGTCAATAGTCAGGCTTGTGGACTGACAGCACAGACAATCTTTATCCATGTAATTCAAGTACCACAGAGAGCGACCTGTATCATATGGTGAAGTCTGAAAAGGCGTTAAACATATACAGATGACTCCTCGTCAAGTTGTTCAACGTTAATGCTCCATTGATGAAGAATTCCTATAGGATCGGACTAAAGTAGTTCAATCACTTTTGATTATCCTTCCATTCTTATACATTTCCTCTTCCTTTCGAGTGGAGATCGCCTTTAATTCCGAACATTATCCCAGCCGGAGAAATAAGACCATTATTTGCTCACACTGTGTCTGTGAAAACCACCGATACATATAAAAAATAATCTCATTTTCCTGCGGCTGAGCAGCTGCTTACCTGAGATACCGTCCACGGGAGAACGCGAAGATAAAGTCAAACGGCTTTTCCCTAATCTCATGATTATTTTCCATTTGCAAGTTTTACTGGATGATCAAACACTCGGCCGATCTTATTACTCTCTCTCCCGCTTCTATTATGGGTGATGTATATTGTCGATACACATGTAAACATTTCATCCACGATAACGCCCTATAAACCCGTCTGAGTCCTTAACTGCCAACGGCCCGCCAACGTCTGTGACCCTGCTCCCTTACAATGTACAATGTATCTCTGTAACTATGTATCCTATAAGACATATAAAAACGGGCTGAGCCGAGTGATTTTCCGGCTCGTCTTATCTCGTAGAGGAAGTTTATTTTACTAGGAAGGTTAAAAGATATTACACCTAGAGCCGTCAGTCACAGCAGATAGAGACGTGTTTATGTGAAGTTCACAGGTGAATGTCGAGAACGGTGTCTCCCGCCTCGGTAATGTCAATCACTAGATTACATAACATTCTCTCTGAGCAGAGAAGAAGCTATTCAAGTCCAGGAAGATTGTGGAATGTGGATGTTGGTGCTTCGTCTTGGTGCTTCGTCAAATCCTACAACAATCCTCCTTCCTTATAGTTCTAGTCTGGGGCATAACTACAGCGGTGGCAGCCATAACAGCTCCTACAAGGCCCACAGTGGCAGGGGGCCCGGCATCCAACCTGAACCACAAAAGAATGGAGTATTTGAACCATTATATACATGTTATGCTGCAGCATAATATGTATATAGAAGTGCACATCCTCCACAGTATACAGCTCATCCAGGCACTCAGATAAGCAATATCGGGGAGAGGGAGGGGACAACAGTGTGTGTGTATATAAATATGTATATTTTCTGAGAAAGTAGGGGGGCCTATTCAGAATTCTGCTATGGGGCACTAATCTCCTAGTCACATCCCTTTTACCAGAAAAATCCAAAAATCTGCCAGGGTAATATTTTGTATCCCACTCGCGTGGTGCAAAATCAGGGATTGTCCCTATTGGTCGACCATATGCAGATTTGTAATTGTAAACCCCCAGATATCTCCAATGGGGCTTGTAAAATATATGTTGTCATTGGAATATGGAAATATTCTCACACTGCTGTGCTCTGTGCCCTCTGCATTAAACTGCTTCGAAGCCTCTACCCTTCTCAACATCAGATTGTGTTGGGAATTGCCCCTGTATGTGTTGTGTTAGTAGCAGCAAGACTGTGAAATATATATTTCGGAATTGTAGATGTAAGTGCACTAAGAGACTGTCCTCACACTGCTGTGTTCTCTGCAGCAAGTGTAATGTATTGGCAATGGGAAGCTGATTAATCATTCCTATATGTGTGTTGTTAGCACCGTGAGAGGTAGATTTGTATTTCAGGATTGTAGATTATCCAACTGCACTAGGAGAGTGTCCTCACACTGCTGTGTTCTCTGTAGCCGGTGTTAGGTATTGGCCCTGAAATAATCATACCTATATGTGTGTTGTTAGAACAGTGAAAAGTAGATTTGTTTTTCAGGATTGTACATTGTCTACATGCACTGGGGGAGGACCCTAACACTGCTTTTCTCTTAGCACTTGGAATTGAATTGTTCTATAGACCCTCACATGACCTGCCATGAGTTAAATCTTCAGCAGGCTTCTGGTTAAATATTACAGCTCTTACTCTCTACAGAGAGCAGGGGCTATGAAACAGCTCAATGCAGAGAGCTAAGAGCAAAGCAGTGTGAGGGCAATTCCACTGAAGCTACAATCCAGAAAATATAAATCGATTTCCTGCTGTACTTCTACAACAAACGACACACATATGTATGACTAACATCCTTCAAGGGCTTATAACTAATACTGTCCTTCGCTTTGTATTATCAAAACTGCTGATAGATTCCCTTTATTCATAGGTTTTTGCCATAGAAAAGGGTCTCCATTCTTCAAAAACATGTCATGGTTGCTTCTGGAATTGCAATGCAGCTCCATTAAAATGAATCCTGCAATACCACATGCAGCCACTGGACAAGAGTGGCGCTGTTTTTGAATTTAAAAAAAATCAAGCTTCTTTTCACCTAGGACTATAGTGTTTTCTTTTCAAGGTGAAAAAGCAAAACGCCTGAAGCCTGTTCTACAGATATTAAAGATGATCTTATTTCGAAAAAATGTTTTACTATTTCTTCAAATATCCAAAAAGCGCTAAGAATAAGTGCTCAGTTTTACTGTACAGAAAGAATCCTTCTACAGCTCATAAAAATCCATTGCCCACCAGGATGAAAGTGGCGGCAGCGTTTTATAGGGAGGAAAACTCTCCCTGCCGCTCACGGAACATGAATTACTCCGGGAGAATAGACGTGGTGGAGGAACGTAATCCCTACAAGATGTTCTGACACTTCTTTCTTGGCTTCTTCTTTCGATACATTGTTTAATGTCAGTCCAAGACTAAACCTCTGCTCGGTGTTGATTAGACCCAACAATAGAGAAAAATTAATGTCTGGTCCTACATGGAAATATTATTTTAACAGTTTAAATTGTGCACTTTGTGGATTTTGAAGTCTTTGGAGACCAGACCAGTCTTCTGTCACTCACTCATGCAATGTATGTTGGAATATCAAGGGTCTGTAAGTAAAGTTGTACCTTGAGACAGGCTTGATGCTCAGCTTTGTCCTAATAATAGAGCAGGGAGACCACGGATAACAAATTATATCAGCAACCTGAGGATGCCAATAAAATTTAAAGGAAATTCATCATGATAAACCAGGGACATTACTCATAGATCCGGGCTCAGTGACTGTGCTACTCTTCTTATATGTGTTATCCAAGGCCTCCTTCCTACTAAAATCAACTTTTATAATTATTCTAATGAGTCAGCTTCACCACTTGAACATACCTAACTTGGGTACTACTTTGGTGTGAAACCGACTATGGACCTGATATAATTTGACTTGCTTACTTTTGTGCCTTTTGTATTTTTGTAGTTGGGTCTTGAATTTTCGGACCTGATGGATAAGAATAGATATTCTTGATATATGCTCGAGAATAACATTTGGTGGCATCGTTTACATATTTTATTTATGGCATTGATCAGAGGCGCAAGCCAAAATAATAAGTTTTTTGTGTATGTGCTGTTATATTTGGACAAAAATATCAAGTTTTGTGTCCACATGTTTCTTTGAAATGTACCATTGTACCATTGTTCAATGTATGTTGCGTTTAAGATGTAAAAAAAAATGTTGCATTCTTTGCCTATACACACATCTCTTGTTACAGTTTAATAATACATCAGGCAGAGGGAGGGAGGAGAGACAGTGTAACAGCCTATAAATCTACAGCACAGAGGGGCTCTGGTAACACCCCCAAGAGCCATTCAGGTCCATTAGCATAATTTAATTATCTAAAATAATCTAAAAGTTGATTTTAAAAGGAAGGAGGCCATGGACAACAAACATAAGAAGATTATCACAGATAGATCTATGAGAGTAAGCATCCCTGATTTCTCATGATGTATTTTGATTGATGGTAGATTTTCTTTGAAGCACAAGAGAAGACATGGGTCTTTATCCCATTTGTCTCTCTGAACCAGATATCTTTTAATAAGGAAAAACTGCATTCGACTATTGTGTAGGGCCCTGATCTTCATGGGATGTGTTATGGCCAAATCCACCCCTGTGTACATACAAATATTTAATCTTCTTGGTTCTTTCCAAAGGGTTGGCCAACTACATTGTTGCCAATGGTCTCTGGGGACCAAGGTCCTCCTGACAGCACACATACTCCATGGAAGATAATAATATAAACACCGAACTTTGATACACTTTTATGGATAAAACTAAACCCAATTTTGCAGATGACGAGACCAGGGTCACCATAGGATTACCTTGTTTCCTGACATCCTCCACAGCGGAGATTAGCTCCTCCTTCAGGTCGTGGCTTTCTTTTGCAATCTGCTCGCCTTTCTCCAGAAAGTTTTGGGTGGCTTGTTCCACAGAGGCCGCAAGGACATGAGCCTTTTTAGATCGACCTTTCTTTTTGCCTGATGGACCCTTGCTGCTTGTGTTAACCAGAGTTGTCACCTGTGGAACCAAAGAACATCGGTCAGTCACATAGAAAGGAGAAGGTCCAATGAGAAAATAATTGAGAACACAGAGACGGGACAAATTGTTTTAGTCTTCTTCTCAACCTTAAATTTATACTTTGGTTTTCAGTTCCTTGTATTATTGGGACAAACCTAAAGCTTTGAATTAGAGCGTAGATCTGAAAAGGTTTTTAACTTCTCCTTGCAACTTAAAGTAGTTTTCATCTCCCAAAACAAGAAGAGTTATCGAATATTTGTCTAAATATAATTTAAAAATTGTTTTTGTATTTTTTTATAGAAACAGATCAGGACCTTGGGCTGTGAATGGTATGGACCTCGGGCCCATTCATCTAATTACAGACACAACCTATGAACAGGAGTAAAAGTGTTTCTGTAAAAAAAATCAAAAGAATGTAAAAATGTTAGAATTTGAAGAAACCCCCCAGTTGAGCATCAATGGCTCTAATTCTGCATGCGTTTACAAGGTGGACTTAGTTGGAAAAGTCTCCAAAGGAGAAACCTTATTTCCTCAACCTAGTCAAATGCCTCTCACTCAGCCAAACCAGTTCCCTACACTATACTGACAAGATGCAACCACATCAAAACTGTGCTGTCAACAGCTGGGAATCTGTTTTTTCTGGAAAAGATATACCGGGTTGGCTTAAATACATCATGTTATTAGGGTTATTGTAAGTCATGCTCGGAGACAAGGTAGTTGCCTTACAAGGTAGTAAAAAATGCGTTGGTTTCCTTATCCTTTCCTGGAAAATATATTTGCAAATTTCCCAGCTTCTCCTAGGGGAGCATCAATGGCCCTAAGTCTCCACACGGCTGCAAGGCTGCCCTAATTGTCAAAGTCTCCGTAAGGAGAATTCTTACTTCCCAACCAAAATTTGAAGAGATTTTATGAGTATTCAAAAAATCTCTGAAGAGGCAAGTTTTGTTAAGAAATGGGAACAAAATCTACCCGACTCTCTGTAGCTCCAGTAGAAGCTTTTGGGTGGAACTTCATCAATCACTGGCCTTAGCTGTTATGTGTCAATTATTTAGATGTGACCACTGAGACTGGGAATTGGCTACATGGTAATGAGCATGACTTCAACACACTTTTTGAGTGGTCCATGTGACCACGAGACCTTATCTGTGCCAGTATTCATACCTGGCATGCTGCTGAGACCAGTGAATTGATCAGCAGTCACATGTACAATGTATCATCGTTGCCAAGGACGGGTTTGAAAGAGAGACATCACTAGGGCCCTCGCGAGAAGAAAGTATAATATTGTTTTTCCAACTTTCCCCAAAATCTGCCCCCTCTATTTCCCCAAAACATATCCCTTTAACACACCTACTATTGCATACCCACAACGTATTATGGAAAGTGTTGTCATTGAAGCTAGTGATTTTATTCCCCCGTCAGTGGGCGCCTCCACACTGGTCGGACATTGACTGCTGAAGATGAGTCAGTCCATGGTCTGAAGCTCTATAGGTGTTAACATCTCATTAGCTCTAATAGGAATCAACACCGGAGGCATCACATCAGGCATTTCTGGTTAATTAAAGGAATATTTCGAAGCGGCCATCGATGCCGTCAATATGTTCTTTGTGAGACTCCTTGCCGCCGCGCCGCTTCATGTAAATGCCAATAGCTGTGCATTAATATTCTCCTTCCCCCCTGTACTAATGGATCACCAAACCTCGGGAAACAACCAATGACCTGTAGAAAGGCAGCGCTGACATTTCGTTGTATTGCAGATATCTTCCAGGTATAATGTCATCCTTCCACTTCACTACACGGCCTTAGTGCCTGACTGATTACACTAATAGGACCCCCTCCCCTTACACCCCGAAGGCCGAAGGGTCCTCCCTCATACACACAGTGCTACCTGAGCAATAAAACCAGCGTCACGTAACAATGTTTAGAATAATGATGCAAAAAGACATTAAAAAAATAATCCTCAGTATCTGCTATCTCACTAACGATGGACACAGGAGAGGAAAGACCGAAAGACAAATATTTCAGGAAAAATACAGAAAGTGGAGCCAAGCTTCAACCTTCTCACACAGGGTTGTATAACATAGAATTGTACATAGGGGGCAGTATTATAGTAGTTATATTGCTGTACATAGGGGGCAGTATTATAGTAGTAATATTCTTGTACATAGGGGGTAGTATTATAGTAGTTATATTCTTGTACATAGGGGGCAGTATTATAGTAGTTATATTCTTGTACATAGGGGGCAGTATTATAGTAGCTATATTCTTGTACATAGGGGGCAGTATTATAGTAGTTATATTCTTGTACATAGGGGGCAGTATTATAGTAGCTATATTCTTGTACATAGGGGGCAGTATTATAGTAGCTATATTCTTGTACATAGGGGGCAGTATTATAGTAGTTATATTGTTGTACATAGGGGGCAGTATTATAGTAGTTATATTCTTGTACATAGGGGGCAGTATTATAGTAGTTATAGGAAGGAAAAAGGGGGGTATCATCGGCAACAGGCAGGTGAATAAAAAATCCAATCTTTATTTCCAAAACATGATTAAAAAGTGATCACTGGGGAGAGAAAAATGGTTACGCGTTTCGGACCATAGGAAAAAGGTCCTTATTCATACCATGTATGAATAAGGACCTTTTTCCTATGGTCCGAAACGCGTAACCATTTTTCTCTCCCCAGTGATCACTTTTTAATCATGTTTTGGAAATAAAGATTGGATTTTTTATTCACCTGCCTGTTGCCGATGATACCCCCCTTTTTCCTTCCTGCATTTACCTTTGGTCTCCGGGACCGGACCGGACCTTTCATCGTTGCACGGCATTTTTCTTCATTAGCTGCGTAACAGGTGAGCTGACACCCAAGCCTCTTTGCTTTTTTGTTTCATTATAGTAGTTATATTCTTGTACATAGGGGCAGTCTTATAGTATGTTTTACCGTGTACAAAAAGGGCAGTAATTAGATGTGAGTACCTTAGAGTGAAGTGCTATTAGGATATAATATTTCCTCTTTTCCTATGGGCCTCATAGATCCGGGTCTCTGGCCTGTAATAAGCAGCTTCTCTATCCTGTACTATAGAGTATTATGTAATGAAATAAACTTAGTTGTTACGTGTTTGAATAAGTCCTCAGATCAGAGGGAGGTGATGTAATTTAGCGCTCTGCAGTGTATGTAAATGTGTAGCCTGGCATCCTACACGTGGGCAGCGGGAGCAGCGATGAATTTGCTGGAGCGTTTTAGATGGAATGTTTAATATAATTATTTCCAATAGTTCTGGGACGATTTAGACAGAACTAAAAACATATAATCACAATAATTACTTCGAGCTGCCGGAGGGGGCCTGGGATTATCATCATCTGTGAAGATATAGCGGAAACCTTCCTCACATTAGGCTCTTACTTAGCTGCCATAACTGCGCACATAAAGTATAGAGCACTAACAGCCTCTCATAGCCCAGGATACTGGAGAACTTACTGTTATTATAAGAAAGAGATTGTGTTACCTAATTTGTGCCGCATGATGCCTAGTGCAGAATCAATGGGGTTCATTTACTAAGGGTCCGCAGAGCTAATTTTCGTCGGGTTTCCCGTCAATTTCTGTTTTGCGCCGAATTGCCCCGTGATTTTGGCACACTCGATCGGATTTTGGTGCATCGGCCCCGGCTTACACGCAACAGAAATGGGGTGGTGGGTCGTCGGACAACCCAATGGATTCGGAACAACGTGCAGGATTTAACAATTAGAATTGTGTCGCTAGATCAAGCACTCACATGCACCGGGAAGAGGAACATGAACTCCGGCCTCGGCGCAGAAACGACGGATGCAGGAACTCGGGCGCACAAACTTAGTGAATCGCGACAAACCGGATCCTCGTCGGACAACAGATCATGGGATTGCGACAAGAATGGGAAGTAAATGTACCCCAATGTGTGACACAATAGCGGCACGGACACTTCTTTAGTACACGTGCAAGCAGTTTACAGTAGAAAGAACATGGAAAGTCCGTCAGAAAACTGGCGCAAAGCCCTTAGTAAATGTTCCCCATTGGGTGCTTCAAGAAGAAATAGGGGCAGATTTACTTACCCGTTCCTGACACGATCCCTGAGGTGCGTTCTCCGACGAGGATGAAGTCCAGCCCGATTCTTAAAGATCGTTTGTCCATTTTCCTGCATGTGTCGCTTCCCCGCTGAGGTCCGCAGAGTTCACCTTCTTCTTCCCGGTGTTTGTGAGTGCATTGTCTTGCGACACAACTGGAATTGTAAATCCTGCGATTAGTTCAAATCAGTCGGGTTATCCGTCGGCCACTCCCCGATTTGTGTCGCATGCAAGTCGGCACAATTGCTCCAAAATACGATCGCGTGCACCAAAAACCCCACTTAAATGCGCTGGAAATAGTCGGGAAACCCAATGAAAATGTGCTGTTCGGACCCTTAGTAAATGTGCCCCAATGACCCAAAGCACACAAGTAATCAGTAAAAGAAAGGCTAAAAAATTATGAGTCTTTACCATAACCTGACCTGTAGAGAACGTCCCAGAAATAATAATAAACTAAAACACACGGGCAGAAAGGGAAGGTCCAAAAATATCCCTTAGTGTTGCACAAATTCTCATTGCTGGAGGGTTATTGCTGCTAATGGTCGTCCTACAAGTTGTTACAGTCCAGGATTCACGTACTTTTCCTCCTTCACTTATTATTAGGTTTGGGCTGTTCCCATCTATCCAGGGGATGTCATAAATAATCAATCCCACAATCCAGGTCATCCCCAGGGCTGGGATAATAATACATTATCAGATCTATAATAACCTCTAGATCTCACGTTCCAGGAGGTGACTGAAGTGACAATAACACTTTGCGGCCTGAGATCTTACAAGCGCCTTGTAGGTGGTGATTCACAGATGTAGCGCACCTGCCACCCCGGAGAAGCGGCGCACGCACGCCGGTGACTATGTTTATAACACAGAAATCCTATAATTCTATAGTTAGAATTCAGCACAGCCTGCGTCTGGCACAATCCGTACCTCAGCTGCCGCGTGCCTGAGGCGTACAGATATAAAGTAACGCGCCCACGGCCAGGAGGAAATTATATGCGAAGCCAAAGCAGGTTGGGATAGTGACAGTCACTAAATCTCTTATGTACATTTCCAGAGCTGACTGAGGCCAGTGAGGCTGACAGCGGACATCTAGCTGTGCCACTGCGCAAAGTCACTGAATGATACGGCGCACCGATATACAAGGGAAGCCCCTACTGGGGGTGGTCCTTGGCCCCTATATTCTAAAGATCAGACCGATAGCTGACAACTCCTAGCCCTGCTTTGTATACTACTAACTTCAGCTTTTTCAGTCTTCACCCAATGCCGCCCTAGGCAACTGCCTATGTTGCCTACTCATCATCATATCGGCCTTGATCACACTGGGGCTCATTTACTAAGGGTTTCCCGATGATTTCCGTTTTGCGCTGCATCACACCGGGGATTGTGTCATGCTCGATCAGATTTTGACGCATCGGCGCTGGCTTGCAGATTCGGACTATGCGCAGGATTTAACATTTAGAATTGTGTCGCAAGCACCGGGAAGAAGCAGGTGAACTCCGGCGGTGCGGAAGCGATGGATGCAGGAACTCGGGCACACAAGCTTCATGAATCACGCTGGACTTCATCTTCCTGGGACCGTCCGAATCGGGGATCACGACAGGAGTGTTTAGTGATGGGTCGTTCACGACTGAGCCAGCAAAAAGAGCCGACTCTGTACTGGCTGGGGGGAAACTTCAGGACTGAGCCAATCACAGCCATGGCAATTTGCCCGATTGGCTGCTCAGCCGCAACCTGACAATATCTCCGAGACGCTCATCATCTCTACCGGTGAGACCTTTGCCTCATATTAGACCACATAGAGCTCACTGAAAGAACAACGGAAATCTGATGAGGAGTTTACCTCCAGGGCCACCTGCTCCTTATAACTTACATTTAGACACAACATTTTGCCCAAATGTTTCTTTATGTATTAGTATAAACAGAAGTTTCAGACTTAGCTACAATATTTAGTACAGATCGAGGCCTCAACTTATGAACTCCATTGCTTACAGCCATGTTAACCGCCTCTGGCCACTTAGACACCTACATTGTATGTTGCCGCACGGTCAAGTACAAAAACTGCAAGATTCAGTACTACACATAAGTCTACTAAATAATTAAAGGGGTCTTCCAGGCTATCGGCCTTATTCAATACTGATTAATATGGAACAGATGGTTGGTGTGGAGTCTACATGTCATTACCTCACTAATCCAATCTACGGGGTGGAAAACAGACCTAGATCCTTCAATGACCATCTGTTTCACACACCCTTTATAAAACTATTAGTAAAAATACTGTGGGAAAAAGACATTTTCTTCTAGATCTGACCTCTCTATAAGGATGTCTCCAATGGAAGGTCACTGTGAGATCTGGGTGTTAGACCCCAACTGAAGACAAAACCATATAGGTGAAGATCTATCAAGGCTTTGGATACGGATGTGGATGATAGAGAAGATTCTCACTAGGCGAAGCTGTGAGAAGCCATAGATTCCGCTGTAGCGGCCACTACAGGTGAAAAGTAGTACTACATACCAACCTTTCACAGTGTAAGGGCAGGACACAGAAGAGGACAGTGAGCCCTAATAACACAAAGGGCAGGTCAAAAATTCTGCAAGATAGCAAGGAAAGTAAAAACAGACAAACTTTTTGACCGGCAGTGGAAGATGGTGCACATTGGGTTTAGATCAGTGCTCTAGGTGAGAGATGAAGGTATCTACCTATAGATAGTCTACAGGTGCTAGTCCAAACCTCTCTGTTCCAGAGCAAGGGTTGCAGAGAACCAGCAGTCCAGCAAATAGAGAGCTGTTCAGACTACCAACTGGATAGAATTGAGCAACTTCTCAGCCTAACAGCACAAAGAGCAGGAGACCGAGACACAGATGTCACAGACAGGTCATGTAATACATGAATATGCTGTGTCCTCCAGTGTTAGAGACCATTGATGTTGGTAGGTATCTGCCGGCAGGATCCCGGGTCTCTTTTTACTAACTTTCTCCTTTTGATAAGTAATAGATGATTAGGACTTGAAGACTTGATGCAGAATCTACTTTACTCATTGTTGCCATGACTATATATTCTTCCCATAACATTAATAGCAATACCCCCCCGTCCTCCCTCCCTGGATGTATTAAGTCAGTGCAATAATTTTCACGCCTCGTTGATTGTGCGCAGCGGCAGAATTAATTAATGCATTTGCCATACAAAGAGAAACATATGTTTAGACTGTGCCGTAAAAATTCTGCAGACTACATAATGTCGGCTCCAGTGTAATGAAATGTAAGCCCTTTCCATGTAAATTCACATCTAAGGAGATTAGTATATGGTACAATGCAAGGGCCGATGCCAATGCTGCCACCACCACCCAACGTAGACATTTGTGGGCAAACCTGGTGGCAGTCCAACAGCAGTCCAAGGAAATGATGAATTAAAATTGTCAAACATAGTGGAAGTCCAATGGGACCAAGACTGAATGATCACTTTTAAATCTTAGATATAAAGATCCCAAGATATGGTAGTCAGCTTAATAGAGGGATCATATTACAGCTCTCCATAGAAGTCTATGGAGAATTGGAGAGGCTGAATAAAAGAGATACAACGATACAGATACAGTGCCTTATGCACATACAGGCGGTCCCCTACTTAAGAACATCCGACTTACAGACGACCCCTAGTTACAAACGGACCTCTGGATATTGTTAAATTACTGTACTTGATCCTTGGGCTACAATAATAAGCTATAACAGTTATTCATGGTGTCTGTAATGAAGCTTTATTGTTAATCCACCATTTTAAACATCCAATTGTTATGGAGACCCAAAAAATTCTGGCTGGGGTTACAGTGATAAAATATACAGTTCTGACTTACATACAAATTCAACTTAAGAACAAACCTACAGAACCTATCTTGTATGTAACCCGGGGACTGCCTGTAGTTACAGCCCAATACTCTCTGTGTGCGTGGGAGACATGATAGTGGCTAGTCTCCAGCCACCAGCTCCTTACAAAACCTAGAAGACATAGCCGCAGACTGGTTCCTATTTAAATAAAAAAAAAACTTAAGGTTTTTACGACAATAACATTCTAAAAACATCTCTCCTCGATGTGGTCAATATGTTATTAAAAACCCAACATGTGTAATACTTATTGATTCAATACTTATTGATGGCATCGGGCATAAAAGTCAAGTAATTACAGACTGAAGAGGAAAGAAATAATTACAATTATGTTCATTGATGATCACTAAACACCGAAGGTTAATGATCAATTCTGGATGTGAAGTAATTGAAACAATTCAAAATCGGACCTAAGAGGTCATAGCTGAACTTAGCAATTTGTCCTAAAAGCTACAAATGTTTCCTTTATTTAAAGGGAACCTGTCACGAGGAATGTGATTTTTAGCAGGTGACAGGTTCTAATAGCCTGTGCTATGCTGATTTTAAAAATGCATTTGTCAGCATTGTGAATCATATCAGTACCTTATAAAACTTTATTTTACATTACCTGACTCCCTGCCAGCAGCGTGTCTGTGTCTCAGTCTCCTCATACATTCTTCCTCTCCTCCACACTAACACCCCTCCCTCCTTCCCCTGCCCAATGCACATGACAGGAAGTGGGGAGAGAACTGGATCAATGTGGAGTAGAGGAGACTGGGACACAGACATACATGTTGCTACAGCGGCCATGCCCCCCTCCTTTTTTTTAATCAGCATAATTTAGGCTATTGGAACCTGGCACTAGCTAAAAATGACATTCCTGGTGCAGATTCGCTTTGAAGGGTTTTTTTAAAAAAAATTAAATATATTAAACAGCCATTTCCTAAAAATTGATGTTCAATATTGATTGTGGTAATATCTATATTTACAAAGTGTAAAATAGGGAATGTTTCCTTCTTCATCACTTGGTCACTTCTCTTAGGTTATATTAGTCTCTTATCATCCTTCCTTCTTGCCTCCGAAGCTGACAGCTCTATGGAGAGATGAGGGGGAGGAGGGAGTCACAGCAGTAAAGCCCTTACTTTAAAAAAAAAAAAATTAAAGATATAGGGGCTTATTTACTAAGAGTCCTGCGGATCGTACTTTCGACAGATATTAGAAATTTTCGGGTTTTGCATGGCTGTGACAGGTATTTAGAAGGGGATTGTGTCGCACGTGATCGGATTTTGGTGCAATCGTGACGGCTTTCATGCGACAGAAATCGGGGGGGGGGACGTCGGATGATCTGACTTGTTCGAACTGAGCGCAGGATTTGATATTCAAATTGTGTTGCAACCAAGCAGTTACATGCACCAGGAAGAAGAAGGTGAACTCCAGCGGACCTGAGCTGGGAAGCGACACATGCAGGATATCGGGAGCCTGAGTAGTGAATCGCACAATCCATGATCGTCAGACATTCCGGATTAGGGATTGTGACGTGGACAGTTAGGTAAATGTGCCGCATATTATACTAATACTTAGTATAGATCTGATCCATTAAGACATCACCATGTGCATTAATCTAAAGAGGCATTTAGAATATGACTTTTATATAAGATAAAGTGTAACAGATCCACATGAAAGAAGAAATATGTACCGTATATACTCGAGTATAAACCGACCCGAGTATAAGCCGAGGCCCCTAATTTTACCACAAAAAACTGTGAAAACCTATTGACTCGAGTATAAGCCGAGGGTGGGAAATGCATTGGTCACAGCCTCTCCAGTATGTAGCCAGCCAGTCCCTGCCCCAGTGTATATAGCCAGCCAGCCCCTGCCCCAGTGTATATAGCCTGCCAGCCCCTGCCCCAGTGTATATAGCCTGCCAGCCCCTGCCCCAGTGTATATAGCTTGCCAGCCCCTGCCCCAGTGTATATAGCCTGCCAGCCCCTGCCCCAGTGTATATAGCCTGCCAGCCCCTGCCCCAGTGTATATAGCCTGCCAGCCCCTGCCCCAGTGTATATAGCTTGCTAGCCCCTGCCCCAGTGTATATAGCCTGCCAGACCCTGCCCCAGTGTATATAGCCTGCCAGCCCCTGCCCCAGTGTATATAGCCTCCCAGCCCCTGCCCCAGTGTATATAGCCCCCCCCCCCCCTTCCCCGTTGTGCAGCACAACAATACCGGATGGATTGCACAGAAGATCTACGGGTGCCGCCAGAAAGGCGAGTTTTGATTTATTTATTTTTTTGACTCGAGTATAAGCCGAGTTTGGGGTTTTCAGCACATTTTTTGTGCTGAAAAACTAGGCTTATACTCGAGTATACAAGGTATCTGCAAATTCATCTCCTTGGACATACAAATGTTATGTGTCACCTGTATTATGGTGAGTCAGTTTTAATGCATAGAACATAGAAAATCATTTTATGTTGTTCCTTTTTGAACTACAGGAAGTGACTCTTTGTAGGTCACGCCCCCGCTTAAAATCATAATCACATGTAGTTTATATAAATAGGCAAATCCCCAGATGAAGAGAATAGTTTACCTTGATTCTTTGGCTGAAACATCACAGTGTTTTTTTATTAATTCTAGACTAATGAAAACTGTATTTTCCTCTCATTGTTTTTTTTTGGTCATAGATGTATGTTTGCTCCTGAATCGGCCAAGTATTGTCAGGTCAACCAGTACTGGTAAAAAATAAAAAAAATAATGGATTTGATATAATGGAAACATTCATGTATGAGCTGTTTTCTGGTAGATATCAATGAATCTCAATGGATCCCTTTAAGGCTAATGGTAATATCTGATGGGGATAAGAATCTTACCTGTTTTTCAGACCAATCAGTACCTTTAATTTTTGCCCAAATATACTAATTATACTCTCTCTTGATAGATAGCTGCTCATGGGTTGGACCAAATAGAGAAGGTTCCGCCCACCTGACAGTAGAGAGAACTGTGGGAACTACAGAAAATATTTCAACTGCCCCATAATAAGTGAAGCGACACATATTGAAGGATGCAAAGATCTGAATATGCTGGAGGTGGTGAAAAGTACAAGCAGTCCCCAACTTAAGGACAACTGACTTACAGACAACCCCTAGGTATAGCCGACCCCTAGTTACAGACAGACCTCTCTGCCCACTGTGACCTCTGGTGAAGCTGTTCTTTTGATATCCAAGTGTAGCACTCGACTTATTCTGGCTCTACTATGGTCATGTGCACGGAGTATGACCCTAATGCTCCTATTTAGTGGGGGTATCGACCCCGATCAGATTATTATCTCCTTCCTGAAGATTAACCATAAAACTTGGCTGAATCCCTTTAAGTCATAATCAGTCTTCAGTAACCATATGTTTAGGCATTTGTGTAATAATTATCATTTTTTTACTATTATCCTTATTGTTCACCAATATTAGGAGGGAAGCTTATGAAGTGACTTCCATACAATCATCCATTATACAGGCTGTGTCATACTAAGCTTCTCTCTTCTCCTATTACCTCCAGCGGAGCCAATCCTACTGACTGTAACCCTGGCAGACACCAGCCCCATGTGCCAATGAGCTGCTATAGTAACCAAGTAACGGTATTATAACATATAAAGAATGTAGGATCAGTGTGTAACAAAGAATTCTCACAAGAAGATTGCACTTGAAAGACATTCCACAAACTAAGAATATGATCTGATCATTTTGACTACAGGCAGTCCCCTAGGTTCCTTGGGTTTGTACTTAAGTTGAATTTGTAGGTAAGTCGGAACTGTATATTTTATAATTGTAACCCCATGGACAATTTTGTTTTGGTCTCTGAGACAATTGAATTTTAAAACATATTGGATTGTGATAAGAAGCAGGATTAATAATAAATCTTTGTTACAAATACTTTAGATAACTGTTACAGCTGTTTATTGTAACCTAAGGGTAAAGTACAGTAAATTACCAACATCCAGAGGTCCATTTATAACTAAGGTTCGTCTGTAAGTCGGGTGTTCTTAAGTAGAGGACCGCCTGAAGAGTGTAACTAATGCTCCTAGAGGCTGAAATGGAGAGTTCAACAATCGCCCTGCCATGACCTTGATCTCAGATACATGAATACTATAACAAGGTCCTGGCAGGGGGATTGCTTATGGACAGATAGAGATCACATGACCCTCCATCTGTGGCCATTTTATGGTCAGGAATCTCTGGCTGATGAGGTAAAAGACAGGAGGCTTCACTTTACATATAAGAAAAGCGGAGCAGAACTATTAATAGATGTATATTGGTAAATTACCCAATATCCTGCCCCCCCCCCAACTCTTAAACACACATTACAAAACACATAAGGTAAAGTGACCAACCCCTTTAATCACCCTGTCAGACATCTTTAGATGAAAAGTAGAAGAGGCCACAGCACTCCCAAGAGATAAGATGAAAATCCTACTAAGAGCGATGTTTCGATTGACAATGAATCTTTATCAAGCTTAATAAAGATTCTTTGTAAATCGAAATCACCGGTAGTCCCCGGTATCCCGTGGTGAATTAAAGACTTGATTTTCCTCTTATATCTTGGGAGTTCTGTGACTTCTTCTACTTTTTAGTTTGATGGTGGATCCGAATACCAGTATTATAAGCTACGGGAACCCACGTTATTATTGGTATCTTTAGAAGTTTTGGGGTCGCTCTCCTTCTTGTGTATTGAGACATATTTACATGGTTATCCTATAGTTTGTATAAATTGCATTGTAGAAAGTGATGCTTTGTTGTTCATGCCACGGCATAAATTCATAACCATAGGTAGTTTGTATGAATTAGAGGAAGTCTCCATTTAAAGGAAGTCACACCTCTGCTTAAAATGATAACTGAATGCGGTTTTTACAAGAGGTCAGTATCTGTATACCACGCCCCCGCTTAAAATGATAACTACAAGTAGTGTAAATAAATGAAATGACAAGAAGTCACTCTTTGTACGACACGCCCCCGCTTAAATTCATAATTCCATGTAGTTTGTATGAATTTAATTAGATAAAATCACACTTTATAGGCCACACCTCTGCTTAAAATGATAACTTCATGCCGTTTTTGCTAATTAAATTAAAGAGGCCAATATCTGCTTCCCACAGCCCAGCTTAAAATAATAATTACATGTTGTGTAAATCAACTTAATTACAAGCAGTCAATGTCTGTACGACACACACCCCTGCTTAAATTCAGAATCACACAAGTTTGTATGAATTGAATTCGAGGAAGTCACACTTTATAGGCCACACCTCTGCTTAAAATGATAATTGAATGTTTTTTTTTTTACAAGAGGTCAGTATCTGATTACCACGCCCCCGCTTAAAAAGTAGTGTAAATAAATGAAATTACAAGAAATCACTCTTTGTACGACATGCCCCTGCTTAAATTTATTATCACTTGTAGTTGGTATGAATTGAATTAGATGAAGTCACACTTTATAGGCCACACCTCTGCTTAAAATGATAACTTCATGTGGTTTTCACAAATTACATTAAAGAGGTCAATATCTGCATGCCACACCCCTGCTTAAAATGATAATTACATGTAGTGTAAATAAATTTAATAAGTAGCAGTCACTGTTTCTACTACACACGCCTGCTTAAATTCAGAACCACACAACTCTGTATAGATTAAATTAGAGGAAGTCACACTTTGTAGGCCACACCTCTGCTTAAAATGATAATTGCATGCGTTTTTTTTACAAGAGGCCAGTATCTGATTACCACGCCCCGCTTAAAAAGTAGTGTAAATAAATGAAATTACAAGCAGTCACTGTTTGTACGACACGCCCCTGCTTAAATTCAGAATCACGCACGTTTGAATAAATTGAATTGGAGTAAGTCACACTTTATAAGCCACACCTCTGCTTGAAATGATAACTGCATGCGGTTTTTACAGATTAAATTGGAGCGGTCAACATCCCCCACCACACCCCCTCTTAAATTGATAATTACATGTATTGTAAATAAATGAAATTACAAGAAATCACTCTTTTTACGACACACCCCTGCTTAAATTCATAATCACATGTAGTTTGTATAAATTGAATTATTGGAAGTCACCCTTTATAGGTCACACCTCTGCTTAAAATGATATGGGTATGTAGTTTTTACAAATTACAATAAAGAGGTCAATATCTGCATGCCACACCCCTGCTTAAAATGATAATTATATGTAATTCAAAGAAATAACATAACACGCCCCCCGCTTAAATACATGTATAGGAAGTTCTATATATGAGGAGCATGGTTCTCTTCGTGTCCTCAGCAGACGCATCATAATGACAGTGGCTCGGTGTTCAACAAAAGCGAGGAATTCATATGTTTCTTTTATTCTTATTCATCTATTCTTTTAGCTCTTGTGTGTTCTGCTGAATATGACCAATTATTGCCGATCATATGAACCAGACTTAGGACAGTCTCCTGAAAGAAATTGTTGTGAGGGAAAAAAAGCAAAAAAAAAAAAAATATGATGGAGTCATGAGAGACGCTACAGATCTATTTTTCAATGGATGATGACAAATACTCAAAGAACCTGTTGATTTTAATGGGATCCATTGGGGTTTTTGCATTTTTCATGGCTATAGATTGCAATGTTCTTGTCAAAATGAGTAAACCCTGCTAAAGCTTTAACATACACAAGGAGTTCTATGGGTGAGATTTGGATCATCAATAACATTATCTAATATTCTAATTAGGGTATTTATGGTCAAGTGGGTGGTACCAATCTGTCTAACTCAACAAACCCCACCCACTCGACAGCAATAATTGCTCAGGAACGGTATGGGCTAGACCAAAAATTCTAAATGCCACCAAATCAGAGGAGCTCTACCTATTATAAGAGTTGGATTTGGGAAGGTGGTTAAAAATACAGATTAAAAATGTTTTCCAGGCCAAAAGTATTAATGGCCGATCAGTTGAGTAGAGGCCATGTACTTATTCAGTTCAAAAGAAGTTGAGTCTGTATTTGGCCACTACATTACACATGGAGCTCTCTGCTGCACGGTCTGTCCTGAGTGCAATGCTGTGAAGTGGCCCGCAAGTTGATGTCGTGGGTCATTTATTCATTTTGTCTGGAGAGCCCCTCTAAATTCAATACTTCAATACTTTTCGGTATCCTTTTGTGAGAACTTTGTTCCAGTCCTTACTTTCTGATATACCATGATTGGATGTTATATTGGTGCATTCATAGGCCATGGTACTGATGGTCATTTCTATTGGTGGAGGTCCTAACTAAGGATAAACCATCTTTTTTATCCAAAATATCCCTTTAGGTTGCATGCAGAGGAATGTGTTCTCACCCAGGCTGTAACTTGGGTAAGCACATGGCCGGTGGAGGAGGGAGGAGGGGTGGGTTCTCCTCACCCCTCTGTTCTCCATAGAAAGCCTGGTCATGGTGCGGTGAGACACAGAGTGCTCAATGCACTTTGACCAGTTGCCATCAACCTCTATGAGGGCCGTGATCTGGCCACAAAGTTTGCAGATGATGGCCTCCATAATGTTCATGTAAATGGGGCCATAAAGGATATTAACCACCAGGTTGAAGGGTTGTAAACTAAGCACACTTACATACTGGTGTGTGCCCCATCTGGCAGCACCTGCTTGTCTTTTTGCTCCTTATGCCTTTTTTTTCAAAAAAAGGGCTTTAAAAAACAGCTGTTATATGAGCCGCTTAGGCTAAAAGAAGAGCAGTTACTGCCAGAGGGGGGGGCACACTTTCCATGTAAATGTGCTTGGTTTACAATCCATCATCCTGGTGATAGATTTCCTTTAAAGCAATAGTCAGTCCTTTGCTACCATAAGTTCAAGCATCTGAAAAATAATTTTTCTTTACTATTGTGGTGATTGTACAACCAATAGACCTGCGGCACTCTACGATGTGACTCCCAGCCATTATACTGAATAATCTATATAATCTTAACCTCTGCTTTTCTTCCATTACTCTCAGGTGAATGAAAATAGACAGGAACGGAAATTATTAAGAGATATCCAGCTGAGACAATCCTACTGACTGTAACCCTGACAGACACCGCCCCACGTAGTAAGGAGCTTATGTGACTGCTATAGTAACCAAGGGCACCTGACGGTATTATCTACTCACCAAAGATCTGGGGTCAATTGCTGTATTTATTCATTTTTTCTCATGTTGAGCTTCTTCTTATCAACTATAAACTGAAAGTGAATGTTTGGGAATAATATGACAGTTGTGTTATATAAACAGCACTCCAAGTGGCCAAAATGGGAAGTGCAACTTCAAGGTTTTCTAATCATATGATCGGTAGAGATAACTAGAAGACTACATTTAACAACTAGGATGGCACAACGCCGATATACATTTTGGATCTTGATGGGCTAAAACCATTGAGTATGGCAGTATACAACAATGAGATATTTTTACACAACTGGACCGGATCCAAGGCATATAGGGGAACAATAGGGTCATGGAGCCTGAAGGTGACCCCAAGGCTCCTCTATAAAATACAAAATACTAACATTATAATGGAAACTGGGATAATGGCTGTTGGGTGCCCAAGTGATACTTTCTTGCATTGGGAGCCAGGAGCTCTGTGGCAGTCTCCGTAAGGAGGTCTCTTATACCTACACACGTCTTCTCTACATCTATGTGAGTGGCTATCCTTCATGTCACTGATCTTGTGTATAGGAGACATCTTTGGGCTCCTTTAATGTGATCTGGAGCTTTCCACACTGCTCTCCAGCTAATGGATGCAATGAAACGGTAAAACTGTGCAGTGTAAACTCCTCAATATTTAATGTGCCCAATTATAATCCTGTCTCGCGGAGCTCTACATGCGCTGTGCAGTATAAGTAGTTCACCCAATCACACTCAGCAGATAGTGTTTTCCAAAATCTGTGTTTACGCGCTCAGGTTGGTAGGGAATGCTGATGAGGAGCTGATAAATTATTATGTTCAGGATGAAATTACATAGCAAATCTGAATGCGGATCCTGGGGGTGCAGGGGGAGGGTGCGCATACTTGTTTTTCGATGTTTCATCCATAATACTACAGGATCTAGGAACATGTCTCACCTGTAGACTAGTAAAAGTTTTGTAAAACACTGGAACATCCCCACCCCCAATCTCAAAATAATTGTACCATCAACAATTTTGAATACAGGTCAAGACGAGTGGCTATAGCCAATCATAGTCATGGCCAGTTGCTGATGGCATCAATTTGCTTGATTGACTGGTCCGACCACCAATCCTACAATGTCTCTGGGTCAGGAGGTTGAAACCCAAATGTTGAACTTGACTATTGGGCCCACTCATCTCTACTGCGCATAGCCTGCACCCATCCAGGCACAGGCTAGGGTGCAATTTTACACTAGGTCAGTGATGGCGAACCTTTTAGAGACAGAGTGCCCAAACTACAACAAAGACCCGCTTATTTATCGCAAAGTGCCAACACAGAAATTCAATTTGTGATTTATACTCCCTTCTCTGTCACAGTTTTCATTGATACCAGCACTCTGAGGACCAATAAAGCAGAAAATAGTCCCAGGTACAGTTGTCACTTTAAAATAGCTCTGTGCACAGCAAGTCCTGGGCTGTCTGGGACTGCAGGAAGATACCTGGAGTCATCTCTGGTGATGGCCTGAGTGCCCACAGAAAGGGCTCTGAGTGCCACCTCTGGCACCAGTGCCATAGGTTAGCCATCACTGCACTAGGTCAAACCTGGCATAGAAGTGCCCCACCGATACGGCGCATCGCAGCTGCCCACTGGGATTAATCAGGAGGCCAGAGCTTCTGCATCTCATCTTTGCTCTGAATTGTCCAACCTTGACTCATCTTCTTCAATTGCCTCTTTTGTGTAATCCAGACTGACAGACCCAGATTATTTCTCCTTATTTGCTCTTTGGACTTTTTACCTACACTATCATTCAATCATCCAGCTCTGAAATCTTTCTTGCTTATATTTTGTCACATTTTGTGACATTTTTTTATAATTGCAGCATAAGTTGGCAGGAACTCGACAAACACAACCTAGGGGTCATGACTTGCAAAGGGTAGATACCAGCAATTCTGTAGACAGGTATCCACCCTTTTACTAATCTTGGGTCCTAAATGAGTCACATGTTTGAGTCTATGGATAACATCTGGTAAAGTTGGGATAATTTGGATGAATGCCAATAAAACTCCTAGTTGCATTTACATAAAATGAATGTTAAGGGTGTAGATTGGGGTAGACAGTATATCCATTTTTTTTCCAATGGACCAGAAGCAGTGATTACAATGAAGTAGTGAAAAGCACTGAAAGTAGTACAGGAAGTAGTATAGAAAGACAAGCCGTGGCCAACTGCTGTAGAGCAAGAAGCAGGAGAAGGATATACCCATATATACTCGAGAATAAGCCTAGTTTTTCAGCACAAAAAATGTGCTGAAAACCCAAACTCGGCTTACACTTGAGTAAAAAAATATAAGTTTTACTAGGTTTTTGTGGTAAAATTAGGGGCCTCGGCTTATACTTGGGTCGGCTTATACTCGAGTATATACGGTAGATTGAGGTAGTCAGAACATCCAAGGTTGGTAATGATATTCAAATGGATGAGAGAGATCTGATTAAACTGAAAATCAATTGGAATATTATATGGTGTAGGTGATGAAGGTAGGTCATAAGGAATATGTGTTACCGAGAGGTTCAGTAAAGTGAGCTATAAATATATCATTCAGAATCCAAACTACTAGAACTAGTGATATTGATATGCATCTTTAAAGAGAGCATCCTTGACTTTTGGCTGAAAGACTCCATGCTCCACACACATTTTGCCAAGCATTGGTGCCTAAAGGAAGATCATGGGTCATGGGCAGGGAGGTAGGTGACGCCTTTTACCATATGAGATTTTGGGCAGTTTTTATAACTCAATTTTCAAACAATGTCATAGCAAATATATGAAAACATGTCCAGCCAGGAGAAGAAGTTTGGAAAGATTCATCTGTACTTGCAGTGTCCTGCGACAGAGTAGTGATGGACATCTCGCTTGATCGTCAACAGTAGAGGGATCAGATAAAATCTTCGCCTTGGACCGACCCAAAATATACCAACCATATTTTCCGTTACTTGAGCTCACGTTCTTATGACACAATTGCTCCTCACTACTTCCGAACCATTGGGATAACTTTACCAACCCTGAAAGTTCTGTAATCCCCAACCCACATGCTGTTCCAGCTTCTGGACTTTCCATGGACACTATTAGAAGACAACCCTAGCGATAAGTTTTAGATTTTTGATATGGCCTCAACTTATTTTGCATGACCCTCAAGAACGGAACAGGAGTAATCTTGATACATTTTCACATTGACCCTGATCATAACACATGTTGACCTTACATAACACCTTACGATTCCCGTATCGTTTGTAATTTTTTGGATACCATAACAGATGGTTTTAAATTTCAATTGCTAAATGTAGGTTTAAATTTCATATGAAAAAGATCAGATAAGGCCTTAATGAAATACAAAACCTGACAAAGCATTCCTTCACACATCTGTTTTCTTCACACATTTCGGCATTACTAGTCAAATAAATTCCCCAGCAAAACCAATTAGCGAGAGCGAAAATGGCTTCGAAAGCCACCGAAGAATATTCCATTAATTTATCCCGCAGATTTCGAGAGTTGCAGAGTGATCACGACATACAGTTCTCTCAATTCCCAAATTCTCTGCACTCATTGTCGCTTTTGTGGTCTCTTTGTTTAGAAAACTGGCTGATGATTACATTGTTATCGGGCTACAAGAAACTCGAAGAAGCTTTACGAGACATCTTCAGTAATTTGGACCGACCTATGTGATTCTCCGGTCTTACAGCCAAAACTAGTGGCTAATTGGGCAATATTGGATCATTTGTAAAACTTGATTAAAATTAAAATGTCTCTTTTTAGATATCATTATTTTCTCTAGTAAGCCTCCGAGGCTCTACACAAAGTCATCTTAATATTCCATACAGTAGTGTGGAATCCTAAAAGGTTCTCATATTTGTGATATGAAAAGAAAATAATTCACCAGATAAATAAACCAAAAACAAAAATTCACCGATTTTTTTCCTAGACTTTGGTAGGGGTATCATTACTTGGCTTTCCCCAAGACTTAATGAGGATCTGTCACCAAGTACCAAATGCTGAATGACTGTGATTGTATTTTTAAAAATTCCATCCACCCATTCAAATAATTTACAACTTTTATATGGGAGGTAGCAGTTACCAGTCATTTATACCTAATGGACAATAAGATTCAAGACCAGTGATGAGTGGACCATTTAAGTTTGGGTTCGGCTGAGTCCGAACTTGAAAATCTGGGTTTGGAAACTGAACCCCCACTGGTAACACCCACGGTTGTGCTGGCCAGTGCCAGCATTTGAATACCACTGATACTTAGGCACCACCATTTTAGGAGGATTAGGAGGATTGTTGCTCCCCTTGATATCATCGTGGAGCAATAATCCACCTCAAAATGGCAACATGCTCTTTGAATTAAAGGCATCGCTTTTCTTTATTATGGTGTTTACTATTGTGTTTCCTCCAATCACCAATGTTACCAGCTATACCCAAACCAGAATCCAAACTTTGAACATGGATTTAGCTCCGCTCAACACTATTAAAGACCAATAGTAGATAAGAATGAACTATAAAGCAGGTCCATCAAGTCCGACCTACACCCTCCTACAGTGCTGATCCAGATGAAGGAAAATCACCCTTACCAAGGTGAGTCGAAGACCCTAGCAGATTCAGTCCCCAGAATTCATGAGATTTTGGAACTTCCTGTGACGTCCAGTATTCTACTGACTTGCCACAGTTGGAGGAGACCATACAGTAATTACAGTATGTTTGCCCCCTCCTTCATAGGTACTCCCATGTCAGTGGCTGGACCAGGACTCCAAGAACATTTCCCTGCCCCTAAAATTTACATAGGAATAGTATAACGGAGGGGGCATGCATACAGTAATGACGGCCCCCCACATCCATGCCGTACCCTGGTAAGTTTTAGTATTAGTCTCCGACCCCTTCAGGCTGATAAATATTGGTCAATAGTGGTAAAACTAATAATAGGAAGCAAATTAATTCCCAATCTTAGACAGGCCATGGCAGTGTAGTAATGATGTAGAAGATGGCCAACTTTCTTTCTCAATAGTAAAAATTTTAGCAACTTTTTTCACCCTATCCATGAGTCTTTGACCTCATTTCACACTCTGCCGATGATATAACAAGTTTGTTCACAGCTCAAAATACACGTAATTATTTCCTCATTATGTACGATCCCAGGATGCGCTTTTGATGTGACGAAGAGTGAACAATCTCCTGCATTATTCCTGTTTCTCTCTGTATGTGAATCATCAAAAAAACTGAAAATTGAAGTCATTTTGGTGCATAAGCAGCGAGATGTGGTTCTCCAGTATTTCCATTTAACAATGGGATGCATGGTGATGAAACCGGAACGGCACGTTAGTAACGCCTGCATTATCGCGTCTCTGTGGAGGGGGAAAAAAACGCTGTAATGTACTAAATTATAGATGTAAAGACTGTGTGAGTAGCTGAAAATGTCTAAAATGTTCTTTCATGATTAGGCTACTAGCTGTTTGTATATGTTCTGTCATATCATGTCTCTATCTTCATCTACTGAAGTTATCAGGGACCACGTTATCAAATCTAAAATATATTGTATAACATGTATCTATGTATGGTGCCACACGTACCGGGATGAAAGAATTTTTAACTTTTTGTTGCTTTTTTATGTTGCTGTCTTTGCAGTGCGCTGTGTGGTCAGAAATGGTATTGCATATTAGAGAGGTACTGAGAAAAATGTGTTTTCAAGAATAGATACCTATTGTACCTTGGTCTATAGTATACATGGCTCTTTCGACAAATTTCCCTTCCCACTTCTCCATTTTGTCCTCTCTTTCCCATAGATCCCCCTCTTTTTCACATGATGGTTTTGCTCTTCCCTCACTGTTCCACCACTTTTCGCTCAATGTTTTACATTTTTCCCTAATCTGTAACTTTCATATTCTTCCTCAGTTCCATTTCTCCTTCCTGTATATTCAACCACCTCCAAATTCCAACCTTCTTACCTTACAACTCTTCTGTTACTGTTGTACCCCTTTTCCCTCCATGTGTCATCTCCTTTACAGCACCCATATGTCCCACTTCACGAGATGACTTTTTGAAGGCAATAGTGTTTGGTTGAGTTTTGAACTTTGCTTAGTTTTTTTAGGTTTTAGGTTTTAAGTTCATCATCTTACCTCCATACTACCTCCCACCATTCATGGCCCAAACTTCTCTATTCTTTCTGTTCCAACTGTTACATTTCTACATCTACATATGCTTCACTGTTTTACCTCTTTCAAACCCCCCCCCCCCATTCCCATATGTTTCCTTCATGTTCAAACTTTCTTCTCTACATGTTCTACTTCTTCTCCCAACATGTTCTACCATACCTTTCTGCCTTGAAAGTACTATCTATTGGTAGTTGTCTATACTATATATGACTACTATGGCGGCACCACATCTGATTGCTTAGTGTTTTCTTTGCTACACTTAGCATGGTCAATGGCAAGAAGCTGAGTGGTTAAGTTGTGATCTTAGACATGTTGAGCTTTTTTAGGCTAAGTTCATCCTCCTACCTTCACATTCTACTTCCCCACCATTCATGACCCACACTTCTCTGCTCTTCCTATTCCAACTCCATTTTTACATGATCTGCTTCTCTTCATATCTCATCTTCCACCTAAACCTACTGTTCTATCTCTCAAGCCCACATGTTTACTCCATGTTCCAACTTCCTTCTCTACATGTTCTACATTACAACATGTTCTAATATATCACTCTACCTTAAATGTTCTCCTCTCGGGACTTGTTTTTACTTCATGCGTCTACTACGGTGGCACCACATCTGATAGCCTAGTGTTTTCCGTGCTACACTTTTAGCATGGTCAATGGCAGGAAGTTGAGTGGTTGAGTTGTGAACTTAGACTTTTTTAGACTATGTTCATCCTCTTTCCTCCACATTCTACTTCCACACTCATCCAACATGTTCTACTATACCTCTCTACTTAAATGTTCTATCTCTCTGGAGTTATTTGTGCTTCATGTGTCTACTATGGCGGCACCACTTATGATTGCTTAGTGTTTGCTGTGTTACACTTTTAACATAGCCATTGTAAGGTTCCTGATGACTAAACTCTAATGACTAAACTCTCCTTATAGAGCTGGATTAGCAAAATATTCTGTATAAATTGTTAGCCTCCTTCAGTGTCTGGAAATATGTCCTAAAGGTGGACACATATCTTCTTCCACCAAGTTCCATCTCCTTTCTACTCCATCCCTGATCCATCCATTTCTTTGTCTCTTTCTCGATGTTTTTGCCCATTTCCTTTCCGATAATCATGGATCATTTGATCAAGAACACATCAGAAATGTCTTACTTCCCTTATCTTCCTGTTCATTGTGACCTAATAGAAGTGCTCTGTCCCTCAACAGATAGAATAATCTTTGTGTTTACTCTTAATGAAAAGCAGAAGAGACAAGATCCCCGGGAAGGTTACGTACCACACAAAGCCGGCCAGGATACCGATCATTTGTCATGTACAAGGAACATGTAACATATACAATAATCTGTACAATTAGGTGTAAATGTTACTGGCAGACAGCACCAGGTGCCGCCAGAGAAACAATTGCTCCACGTGTAATGAATTTTCTCTGCGCTTTTACGGATATCCTTGCTGTCAAAACATTGCACGGTTTTGCTTTCGAGCCTGCGGAGCGGCCCTTCTGATATTCTCCGGTGCCCTTTTCAGATGCTCTAATTCTGGCTCGAGAATCACAAAGTACAATATGTATTCTGGCTGCATTATACAAGCAACGATTACTACTATCAAAGAGTGAGAATGTGATACTGTAACAGCCAGTAATTCTTTAGCGAGAAATACCGTTTTTAAGGGATTGTTATGTAAAACATTAAATGTCAAGTCAAAGTTTGTTTCAGAGCTGGTGGCTGGAGATTTTATTGTGTCATATCATACCCTGCACAAAAACCACTTTTGGTAGCCTTGGAGGGCTATCCCACATTAGGGCTATCCCCTCTATAAGCCCAGGTAAAGAGACACTAAAATGATTGGCCCAAACCCTTGGGCTGAACTTGGCCATTTTTTTTGGTCCGGTCACACATACAATTGATTGCTCAAGATAATTGGGTAGATTTATCAATCGTTGGTGTAGGGTGCTTGATGTTGGCACCACCCCTTGGGTAGAATCGGATAGAACAATAGGACCCTGTCTTTTGATATATCTTATGTGGACGTGGGCTCATGTCTACGCCCGGTCCTAACTTCCCCGCCCATGTGATGTAAAAGTGAAGTAGTCTCTATGACACTGCACCAGGAATTTCGACTACATCACCCCAATATTCATGCATACAAGCCATGATCAATCTCCCCAATATGTTTATTTATATGCATACACATAAATACAGTATTTTTCCTTTCTTGCCTCTATAATACATAAGATGTTGCGGCATGTGACAGGCGATGTATCACTATTGATCAGCTAAAGCTCCTTTGTCACCAGAGAACAGATATAAAGTGCATCTATCTCCGGTGATAGATTCTTTATAAATCAGTTGAGACAGTTCTGTGTTTCCTTTGTTCTGATGGATTATATATTTATATTTAGAATTTTTTTGAACTCCTTTCTTTGACCAAGTAAATGCTGTACCCAATGCTATTTGCTCCATGTAGTTCTGCTCCAATGTCTATGCAGTAATCACATGTGCAGCCTACAAGTACAATCATTATCCTGAAAATTTAAGTGGGGGGCAGTCTACTGATCCTACTCCCCCTGATGCATTTTGGCCACTAACATTAAACAGAGCTATTGTATGTCATGTACATGTACCACTCTTAGGCCCGGGCTTATGTTGATTGTGGTCACAAACCATGAATAATCCAGTTATAAAATCTACAGTAATGTCCCTGTGATCACGTTGTGATACTTGACATAAATTGGCCATGACATGACAGCCCCAAGTCTCATACAACTTTGCCAAACTGGACCAGAATGTACCCTACATGTGGTTGTGACCCACATTGGACGTGTCTATGGTGTTGTCTTTTGCTAAAGCTACCAAACCTCTAAAATCAACATAAAAATGAAAGTTAAGGACACATCAAACATATTTTTTGGGTGCATGACATCTGGGTACATTGTATCAAGTGGCCACTCAAGGTACTTATGTCATAACAGAAGGAGAAGGTCCACTTGTGACTTGCCCAATGGACCAGAATTAAGAGCTGCTCTACAATATCCTGTGCTGTTATTTTTGACTTTTGGCCACACAGGATACAGTAATATGGCACTTCAAGAGCCTTTCAGTCATTACCTGCCCAGCAACCGCACAACCACAACCAGGCTTAGCACTAGCTGTCAGACTAGGTAGGTGGTGGCGAGCTCACCCTGCAACATCTCTGCGGACTAAGGCCCTGCCTAAAGCAGATAAACCGCCCTGACAAGGGCAAACCCACTATCAGAAATCTAACTGATGGTCCCTGAGCGACCCTACAAGATGACAGGGAAAACCTACTTCATCTGGCAGCTGCTGGATGGTGGAGCGGACAGGTAACCGGAATACAGATATAGGTCAGTGTTCACATTGGTAACAGTAACCGACACTAGACAGACAGGAAGGTGGGGGCACACTAGGAGATAAACGGTACTGAGGGACAAACAACAGATACAGACAGACAAGTGGAGTCAAACAAATCCGGTCAAAACCAAGATGGTGGCAAAAGTACAGATACGTATAGCAAATAGAATGGTCAGTAGGCAAAGCAGAAGTCAATACACAGAATAGCAAGAAACACAAGAGCACTAGATACACAGAAAGACTGCAATAACCAGCACCAAATGAAGGGGTTGAGCAGAATATAAGGCAGTAATGGACACCGCCCCCAGCACTGACTGGCTCAGCCGTCCATCACTCAAACCGCAGCTGCAGGCAAAATGAGTTCAGAGACACACCCAGCTTTCCCAAGATCAGAAATGGAGCTGTCAATAACAGGCAGCTCTGGGTGTGGCTTTCCAGCAAGAAGCCTGAAACCTGATCCCATCAAAACAATTTGTGAGTTCTGACACTTTCTCTATTCCTTAAATCTAGTCAAAGAGATATGTCAAAATATTTCTAAAATGTGCCTGCATCTTACAGTCCAAAGTTTCTGGAGGGTTCCATTATTGTGGAGATTGGGTGAAGCTCTTATAATCCTCTTTCCTTCTGCTTGGCCATCCAGACATGACTATTACTGCAGGACCAGGAGGGATGTCAGAAGCAGGAGACTGATCACTTGGTTCCTGCATCACTGCAAGGTCTTTAAACCTTTTCATGATGCCAGTGGATTGGTCCAGAGAAAAAGTTGCGGTACTGGGTATGAAGAAGAGAAGTGTGTGAGAGTAAGTAGATGTAGCAAGGCTGAGGGTGTATATGTGAGTGAATGTATGTAGCACTGCGTGAGTGAGTGTAGCAACAGATATGTGAGTGGATGGTTGTAGCAGAGCTCTGTGTGAGTGTATGTTTGTAGTAGAGCTGTGTGTGAGTGTATGTTTGTAGTAGAGCTGTGTGTGAGTGGATGTTTGCAGCAGAGCTGTGTGTGCGTGTGTATGTTTGTAGCAGAGCTGTGTGTGTGTATGTTTGTAGTAGAGCTGTGTGTGAGTGTATGTTTGTAGCAGAGCTGTGTGTGTGTATGTTTGTAGTAGAGCTGTGTGTGAGTGTATGTTTGTAGCAGAGCTGTGTGTAAGTGAATGGATGTAACAGGGCGGCCACTGTGGTGTTTTTATAGTATAATAATTTTCCTTTATTTGGATCACTATATTTGAGGTGCATCTATTTGTTTGAAAAATATGTGTGTGAAATCTGGCAAAACTACTTTTATACGCTATTTTAAAAATATAACATTTTGTTGCAATATTGCACGAAGGCGTCTATGAGTGCCAGAAAGTAAAATATGTTTTTCTAAACTCAAAATAAGACAGAAACTTTAAAAATGCATTGATGATGTATTACAGATATCCTTCCATTTTTTCCCCAAAAGCTGTGTCATAGCTAAACTCTCATTGATATAGACCAAAGACTCCATCTTTAGTGTCCTCTCCGATATCACAATGCCTAAGCTTCCCTCTCAGATGCTCGGAGGAAATTAGTAACTCAGATCTTAGGCTTTTACCATTAGTTTTTTACATCTAGAGAAGGGAAAAGAGACACTCTCCAAGACCGTACAGGGGAGGGCACGGCGTTTAGGAATACGACACACTGAATATCGGATTATAATGATACCGAGGCATCTTCTTGTAAAAGTTGCACACAGTAGGAGTGAAGAATGAAAGGGACTAACTATAAATCTCCCATGACAACACCGCGGAGGGATCACCAATTATTCTATGATATGGAACATTCCGTAAGGTCAAGAAGAAACATTCATCTCCAATGTCACCGAAATGCAATAGAAGCTTTACCTAAGGGACTATTGATGGTCAGACTGGCCCACCAGAGTACCAGAGGATTCTCTGGTGGGCCCAGATTCTAACATAACAATGGCCCCCAGAGGAGCAGACATTAAAACTCTGCCCAGCTTTTTCAGAGAAGGTAATCAGACACATGATTGACCCGTCACTCTACCAATTAGAAGAACACGACCCTTGATCTTGTGATCGTTAGGCAACCCAGTGCTTGGACCCTCACCAACCAATGGAGAGGTCCTATCGATAGGATGTAACATGGGGTTGTCCCAAGTATAACAAGTCACTACCAAGTTCTAATGAAACATGTTACTTAGAACTTTTGGACCAAACCCACAACTGCCCCACAGACCAGTCAATCTCACCACTAAAAGGGACAACATTACACCTTAGCCAGAAGAAAAATATCTGAAGTTTCTAGCCATATTTTCAGGGTGAAAAGGCTAAATTTTAGTTTAATGGCCACCACCTCACTTGGTTATTCAGGGTTTTCTTGGTTCTTCGAGAAACCTGCTTTAACCACACCTGTGTTAAGGATATGTGGGGAATTGCAGCTCATCTGTGCAGATATAACCCCTCCAAATTCAGTAGTCGAAGGACAGCAACACTGGTTGTAAAAATAAGATAACCTCAATCATCTGTAGTTATAGAATTGTAGTAGATAGAGTGAGGGTTAAAGAAGTAGGACTATCAAGTCCAACACATACTCCTGTAGTACTGATCTAGTAGAAGGCAAAAAAATCAAGGAGTATATTTGGTAGTTCCCGTTCCTGATGATGGTAATAACCATATTTCAAGGTTCTTGGTGGTATTCAGACCCTAGAAGGATGAGGACAATGGGATCCTGCCTTAACGTAAGACATGCAGATGTTTGATATCATGCTTCTAGCACCAATCCAGCCCTAAACCTAAAAATGTGATTGCTTTGTTCCTGATGATCTGTGAACGTCCAATGGAAGGCGCTCAGATTGTCTGCCGGAGCCCTCGCTATTCTCGATTGATTAGACGGCTACATCTTCTGATTACTAATCACATACAGCTGCTCTCTGGATGTTGCCTTCACGAAATTACAAGACGGCAACAAGAACTTCAGCCCTGGCAGTTAAATGGAAAAGTAACATTTTCGGTTTATTTCTAGGACCTGACCTTAGAATTTCTCTCTTGATTACATCAAACAACTCTCTTTACCTGTCACCGGGCATTCGCTCCGCCTATGATCTCATTGGGTGAAGAATTGGTTATGGGCAATCCGTAAATGTCAAAACTTGACCTTAAAAATTGTATTTTTTTCACATCCGCGCTTTGTCCATCCTCTACATGCAGATATTTTTACAAGGGAATGCAGACAACTCCCTCAAATCAAGCTATTTAGCCTACGAGTTACTTAACTTAAGTCTGGCAGAAGAGGAGCTTTGTAACATTGCTATTAGAAGGTCCTGAGTAGGAAAATTCTTTATAATGTCCAAATGCCCTTAAGCTTACAAGGTTTTGATGTATAAGATACGACAGCTCCAAAAATTTGATAACATTTTCTCAATTTGATGAAATTGACATGGAATCAGCTCACTGCACTGAACTGCTAAAGAGCTCCTCCCTTGCGCTCTGAGTAAAAGCTGATTGAGTATTACAGCAGTCACTAAGAGCAAGAAAAATTTGTGCTGAATTCCACCTTCCATTGATTTCCTTTTGTTGTCTTTTCCATAATTGGATAAAGGATGTGTCATGCCCTTTATTTTGCATGGATTGTGATGAAAATATATGGCACGTTGGTCGAAATTTTTGCCAGGAAATCTGAAATTCTAATTTTAACATGGAATTTGATGAAAATTTTCCGACTAAATGCAACATTTCGGACGCAACCACATGGGAAACATAGGGAACGATCAGTGTCTGGCTATGGTGCTCCTCAACCTAAAGGACCCTATGCCACAGCAATACACCGGTATAACACAGAGCACATGACTGGTGGGGGGTTGTAGGTTTTTTTTCTCTGCCAATTGTGCTCCCCTATATAGAAAATTTTTCAATGTGTTTTTTTAGCTCAACATTTTATGGTCCTGGTGCACCCTGTATCCGTGCCTCATTATACGGATCTTTTAATATGTGTAAATTGCTACATTGTATTATCCATATTTTCTATTGTATGTGTGCCGCTATACAGGGAGGTCTCATCCGGCTCCATGGTTTCCGAATCTGATGGAACCACATGCTGCCATTCTTATAGACAATAGGATTCTAATGATTTGCTTTGTAAGGACAAAAAAACAATACACAATCATCAAATCTCATGGATGTTATCCATGTGGTGCACAGTACACTGGACGGTTTATATATGTACTGGAAGTGGGGAGGGGGGGACCTGATACCTGGTAACATTAGGTAGAGATGACCGGGCGCCCAACCAGCCGCCAATCAGAATTTCTTATCACGGTTTTGATTTTTTATGTTTAATCTTAGTTTATTAAACATTGCAAATGTCAAAATATATAAAAAAAAACAAAAATGAAAAAAACTGAGGTCAAGAATCAGGAAATCAGGAAAGTGATGTTGCAGAGGTCACAAGAACAAAGGCGAGATGTCAACAGTGAGAGAAGTTAAAGGGGTTTTCCCAAGGAAGAAAGTTATTAAGTTTTAATTTGCATAGTGATGTTTATACAATAAAGATCATTTTTAACAATTTTACTTATTTTTAATGCTGTTTTAGCTCCTATCACTCAGTGATGGTCAGTGTAAGATTCCAGAGACTGGAGGGGGACTCTCTAAGCAGATACTTCATGATTCCTCTGTGCTGTGTGATGCTGTGTGCTGACAATGTGCTTAGATTATCAGGGTACAGGGGTTATCTACACTTTTATTTAATGTCTGAACATTCTATTCTATTATGTGAGATATAGAAAAAGAGACAGGTCACAGAGCTGAAAGATGATGAGGCCCATGAGAGTCAGCTCTGCTTCCTCACCTAACCAATAAAACACACAGTCAACTCTGTTATAAAGACTTTAATTGTCTGCAGCTTGTAGAGTAAGGCTCTTCATTTTGCTGGCAGGAAGTGCCTGTGTCTGAGCTGGCCTTCCAATAAAGGAAGGAGGGGCAGGAGGCAGAGAGCACTGCAGTGTGCAGACAAGAGAAGCTATTCATGAGAAGAATATGACCATAGTCAGAAGATTTACGGTCGTATCCAAGGACAGCCAAAATTGTAAACACCAGGAATGATAGAGACAGGTTGGAATTATATCTGTGGAATCCAGTGTTTTGTGAATTACATCTGTTATTTTGTTTTCCTGAGTATATTTAAGAATCTTGTCTTAATGGTAATACATTATAAATGACACCGGTCACTAGACATGCCAGGTAACATGAAAGCCATGGAACTCTAACAGGCCTTTAAAATCCACATGTCCCTGTAAGGAACATCCGCACAAAAATTAGAATTTTATTTTCATAGATATTTTTCATGCGTTTCACAAATAATCCTTATCAAAAGAAATCCGGATAATATTAAAAAAAATTGTATTGGAAATCCGGAATGCAGCTGCTCGTTCGCTCATTCCTGGTGGTTTAGTGACTCGTAGGTTATAATCATTTCACCCTTGATGTAATGAAAATTAGATCTTAAAGGGGTTGTCTACTCTTGACAATCTCTGATCTAGCAGCCGGACCCCACTACACATAGCTGATTGCAATCAGTTGTGTGGAGGGAATAACCCATTACACACCACCCAGGGAAATCACTGAGCGGTGTAATGTATGGATTTATGGCATTAGGTGTGCAGAGGCCACAGCAGGCGGCCCCCAGAATACGCTCTGTATAATCTCCATTACTTACCATTGTAATGGCTTATACTGCATACCAGGTCACCCCTAAAATGGATTTAATATTCCAGGGTTGTATCTTTGGAGGCGTGTCCTCAGCGTGCTGTCCTCTTAGCTCAGTGCTTAGTACTTCATAGCTCCTCCCCTCTGCTCTGAGTAACAGCTGTAGCAAGTTTCAGGTTGATTACTACAGCAGATAGTCAAAGGAGAGAGGCGTGTCCTCAGCCTGCTGTCCTCTTAGCTCAGTGCTTAGTACTTCATAGCTCCTCCCCTCCGCTCTGAGTAACAGCTGTAGCAAGTTTCAGGTTGATTACTACAGCAGAGGAGAGAGGCGTGTCCTCAGCCTGCTGTCCTCTTAGCTCAGTGCTTACTACAGCAGACAGTCAAAAAAGAGGGGAAGGGCTGGGAAGAACATGACATCAGATAGCAATACTCTGTGTAAAACATGTATTTGGATAGGATTTAAATTCTGCATGTGATTTTTATCTGTATCTACACATTTTGCGTGGCCATTAAGTGGAACTGATTGAAGATCCCACGGACATAGAGGTTAATATTAATACAAGTGACGGTGATGAGTGGGATCTTTATATTCATCTAAATCAGATTTGTATAGCCACTGCTGTGTGTCCACGGGCCGTATCGATCAGGTCGCTCGCTGTAAGTGATTCCATTATACTTCATCACCTTATGGAACAAACAAGTCAGGATTAACTGGAAAGTGAAGATGTATCAGCGTAGAAATATGGGAGCAGTGTGAACCTGTATGTGGACTGTGTGTATATATGTTATGTATGTGCATTGTGGGGAGAAGTATACATCATGGGGCACATTTATCTAGGCTGGAGCACTTACCTTATGAAGGAGCCTGAAGAAACCAGACGGATTTATCAGGAGAACGTCTAAGGAATCGGCGCTGCCTATAGGCAGAATTGTGGCTATTTCAGGGTTTGTATGCCACTTAACTGACGCACAAGCTCTGATAAATGTGCCCCCATGTATCTATGTGGGCATTTTGTGTACATTGGCACAATGGGGGTAATTTACTAAGGGCCTGAATCGCTTTTTTTTTTCGTCGGATTTCCCGAAATGTTCAGATTTGCGCCAAATTGCCCCGGATTTTTGTCGCACGCGATCAGATTGTGCCTCTTCGGCGCCGGCATGCATGCGGCGGAAATCAGGGTGTGGCCGATGGAAAAATTGCGTTATTTAAAAAAAAAAAGGTGTCGCTTGACACGTGCTTACCTGCACCAAGAAATATAAGGTGAACTTCAGTGAACTCCAGCGGACCTCGGTGCAGAAGCGACGCCTAGAGGAATCAGCGTCGGAGAACCCGCCGCTGAATCGCAACTGGACCGGGAAAGTAAATCTTCCCCATTATGTATATGATATTTATCAGGGCTAGTTATGCCAGTTTTGCGTTCTACAGGCCCTGAAAGAATGTAACGCCAAGAATTGGGATGATTTCTCCCTTTACATGACATTAGCTTGAAGGGTCGTGAGGGGCATGCACGGCGGTAGAGTGCGCCGGTGTGAGGTGTTTTTTGCCCACGTGCCAAGCACTAGGAAGTGCCTGCACATCTTCAGGCCGGAACAGGTGCAGGTTTAGGAGCAATTCGATGCCAAGCAGGGACTGTTAGAGACAGGTAGAGCCGTCCACCAGATACATTAATAGGCCGGAGCTAAAGTCAAACCCGTGCATGTATTCCTGAAGGAGCATATACCCATTTGTAGGCAGCAACGTTTTGATCTGTTGTATCTCATCAGTACAGCGTAGGGAACTGGTTTGTCTGAGTGAGAGGCTTTAGACCGGGGTCAGGAAGTAAGAGTTCTCCTTAGGGAGACTTTTCCAATTAAGGCCGCGTTGTAGATTTGTGGAGACTCATAGCCATTGATGCTCCACCAGGGGATTCTGGGAAATATGCAAATACATTTTTCAGAATTGGACAAGAAAACCATGCGTCTTTTGCTACCTTCCCATTATGCATGACTTTCAGGAAGCCTAACAAAATGGTGTAAGAAGAACTCGTACTTCCTGACCCTAGTCACAAGCCACTCACTCAGCCAAACCAGTTTGCTACGCTGCACAGAAGAGACCCAACCAGGTCAAAGCAGCGCCATCCACAGTTGGGAATCTCTGGAACAGAAATACTGATTTGATTTTACTCCCACATCATATTATTAGGCTTCCTGAAGGACATGCTTGATGGCAAGATAGCAAAAGAGGTGTGGTTTTTCTTCTCTCTTCTAGGAAAACTTATTTGCATATTTCCCAAAATTTTCTAGTGGAACATCAATGGCTATAAGTCTCCACACGCCTGCAAGGCGGCCTTAATTGGTAAAGTCTCCTTGAGGAGAGCGCTTACTCTGTGGTCCATTTTGTGTGCATCATCTACGTGTGTATTTGTGTGCCAAATCTATGTACCAACATCTGTCTTGTGTGTATATTATGTAGGTATTGATTCTTTGGCTGTATATTTAGGCTTTATGTATCTACAGATAATGGAACATTCAACACAAAGTTTAAA
Source organism: Engystomops pustulosus (assembly GCF_040894005.1). Taxonomy (NCBI): domain Eukaryota; kingdom Metazoa; phylum Chordata; class Amphibia; order Anura; family Leptodactylidae; genus Engystomops; species Engystomops pustulosus. The sequence goes on from NC_092411.1 coordinate 278,969,702, forward strand.
GCCTGTATTTCAGTGTTTAATGGGTTAAACATAAAGGCAATGACCAGGCACCTTTTTATCAAATTTTCACTCCTGATGGTACAACTACAAATGTTTCACTGATAGCAAGAAGAGATTTAGACACGTTTGAGGAACTGAAAAACAAAGGCTCTCATTTACTCATTTTTATGAAATAATAAAGGGATTTGTGTCAATCTAAAAATCAGAAAACAGAACGTTTTGTGCAAAAATTGAAAAATTGGTATTCATAACTTGGAGACCACGCCTACTTCTTGAAGACCACACCCTCTTTCCGCTGCTCTTTTAAAATTTAGTGAACAAATTTTGCTTAGGTCGTGATCTAAATTGTTTCCACTGATTTCAGTAAATACAGTGGGGCTTATTTACTAGGGGTTGCAGAACGCACTTTCGATGGACTGTTCACGGTTTACAGGATTTGCGCAGCTTTGATAGGTATTTAACAGGAGTCTGCGCTGGGATTGTGTCGGATTTTGGCGCAGCTGCACCGGCTTGCACACGACAGAAATCTGGGCGCCGGCCCGTCGGACGATCCAACTGATTCGGACTGATTGCAGGGTTTAAGATTATAATTGTGTCGCAAAACAATGCGCTTACATGCACCAGGAAGAAGAAGGTGAACTCTGCGGACCTCAGCGGGGAAGCGACACATGAGGGAAATCAGGTGCACGATCTTAGTGAATCGCGGACAATGCACTTTCAAGAACTCCGCAGGACCGGATAAGTAAATGTGCCTCAATGTGACTCTTCAATTGGGTTGTGATGAGCCCCTTTGAATTTCGAGCCAACCCTCTAAAGTGATGATTCCCAAATCCTTCCTGACCTGTAATCCTGAAAGTGAGTACACCATGATAGCGATTTGGAACAATCTGAAGGCTTCCATTTTCCACTACGTTACTGAGAGTCGGAGCAGGTATTAGTTCTAGCGGTAAGACCTCTGTAATCCCGGTAATTTGCTGCAGGCGGTGCCGTGTTTAATAATTGAGACTCTCCAGGAAACCTACAGGATTATTAGGAAAGTGAATCGACACTGGGAAACTTAATTAAGCTTCTCAAGATCAACAAATGCTGGGAGTCTATTGCAGAATCCGGGGGAATGGGGGCGCGGCTTCTTGGGTTTCGTCTATCGGCTGGATTGACCTCCGGTGCTCGCACACAGCTGCACCGCCGCACGGGCACAGGGAAAGCAGCGCCGCTTCTCGCTCCAACGCTTTGAAATAAATTGCAGGATAAGTGTACAGTGTTTGACACGGTGAACTGTAGCTGCAGAAACCCGGGAGCAGCGGATTCTACCAGAACAGTTATCCGGGATTATCTGTCAGGGTAATTGTCTAAGCTTTCTCCTGCCGCACTCACCTGCAGTCATCATTACTGCATCCCCCGAAACCAATCCCATCTCTTTAAAGGGACACGACAGTAGTTTTCTTTCATTATGCCCCATGGCTCCAGAATATATATGATAAATCCAATATTACATTTATATTTAGTCTCTTTTACCTGGATATTCATGGGAACTGTCTTATCAGATAGTAGATTTTCTCCAAAGGGGGTCACATAGTCCATCCGAATCCATCATGATTAGAGATGAGCGAGCACTAAAATGCTCGGGTGCTCGTTATTCGAGACGAACTTTTCCAGATGCTCGAGTGCTCGTCTCGAATAACGAGCCCCATTGAAGTCAATGGGAGACTCGAGCATTTTTCAAAGGGACCATGGTTCAGGAATGAAATGTGTTATTTAATTGAAAAAGAATGTCTTCTGATAAGTGATCAGATGTATGCAAACATCTGCAATCTATTCTTCACTGTTCCATGCGTATATTATCTCCCGACAAGTTAACAGATGTGAAAAACAGTGAAGAATAGAATAAAAACAGTGAACACAGGATGATTTAAGTGAAAAACACAGTGAAGAATAGATTACAGATGTTCTGCACATCTGCTTACTTGTCGGGGTGATACGCTGTCCCGGGATCCGCTCCTCTTCTTCCACTGAAGTCTCCCCCGTGCTGCCCGAAGTCTGTGTCCCCCATGCTGCCCGAAGTCTGTGTCCCCCGGGCTGCCCGATGTCTGTGTCCCCCGGGCTGCCCGGTGTCTGTGTCCCCCGGGCTGCCCGATGTCTGTGTCCCCCGGGCTGCCCGAAGTCTGTGTCCCCCGGGCTGCCCGATGTCTGTGTCCCCCGGGCTGCCCGATGTCTGTGTCCCCCGGGCTGCCCGAAGTCTGTGTCCCCCGTGCTGCCCGAAGTCTGTGTCCCCCGGGCTGCCCGATGTCTGTGTCCCCCGGGCTGCCCGATGTCTGTGTCCCCCGGGCTGCCCGATGTCTGTGTCCCCCGGGCTGCCCGAAGTCTGTGTCCCCCGGGCTGCCCGATGTCTGTGTCCCCCGGGCTGCCCGATGTCTGTGTCCCCCGGGCTGCCCGATGTCTGTGTCCCCCGGGCTGCCCGATGTCTGTGTCCCCCGGGCTGCCCGATGTCTGTGTCCCCCGGGTTGCCCGATGTCTGTGTCCCCCGGGCTGCCCGATGTCTGTGTCCCCCGGGCTGCACGATGTCTGTGTCCCCCGGGCTGCCCGATGTCTGTGTCCCCCGGGCTGCACGATGTCTGTGTCCCCCGGGCTACCCGATGTCTGTGTCCCCCGGGCTGCCCGATGTCTGTGTCCCCCGGGCAAATGTCTGTGTCCCCCGGGCAAATGTCTGTGTCCCCCGTGGTGCTGCCCGATGTCTGTGTCCCCCGGGCAAATGTCTGTGTCCCCCGTGGTGCTGCCCGATGTCTGTGTCCCCCGGGCAAATGTCTGTGTCCCCCGTGGTGCTGCCCGATGTCTGTCTCCCTGCTGCCGTTCCGCGCATATCTTCCGACAGGTAAGCAGATGTGCCCAACATCTGTAATCTATCCTTCACTGTGTTCTTCACAGTGTTTTTAACTTAAATGATCCTGTGTTCACTGTGTTCACTGTTTTTATTCTATTCTTCATTGTTCTTCACTGTGTTTTTTTAATTAAATGCTCGATCTCGAGCAGGGGAAATACTCGTCCGAGCAACGAGCCGTTTCGAGTACCTTAATACTCGAACGAGCATCAAGCTCGGACGAGTATACTCGCTCATCTCTAATCATGATACTTATCCACTGATCCAGGCAACATGACTGTGGTAATCTTATATTTGTTATCTTTCCTTCTAATATCACCATTTAGAATTATGCTAATGAGTCTGAAGGGCTCCTGGGGGTGTTACAAGAGCCTCTCCATGGTGTATTTTAACAGGTTGTTACACTGTCTCCCCCTCTCCCCTCCCTCTACTAACTATAATCACACACACAGTGGGAGGGGGGACTGGTTCCTGAACAGTCTAACAGCCTGTGAAGCTACAGCATGTCGGGTTCTGGTGACAAACCCAGATCCCTTTGAGCTCATTTGCATAATTTCAAAGTTACATTTATTAGAAAGGAGGCCACGGATAACAAATATAAGAAGATTACCACAGTCCCGGTGCCGGGATCTGTGAGTAATGTCCCTGGTTTATCAGGATGGATTTTGATGGTAGATTTCCTTTAAGAATGATGGGGCACAGCGCCAGTTTTCTGTCTGACTTTTCACGTTCTTTTAGGTGCAAACTGCTTGCACAGGTATTCAAGAAGTGTCTGGCTGCACTATCCTTCAAGTGACTCAGTGGGACCATGCGTCAGATTTAAAATGCAAAGAAGTGTGTTGTACGCACAATGTTAAATGTGCACCAAAAGTGGTTCAGTCTGTCCAGGCAGTGCAGGGGGCACCAGATTCATGAAGAACGTGTGCCAGAAATCCTGAATCTGACGCCCCCTGCACACTACACAGGACACTGCACATAGTACACACTGCACATAGTACACACTGCACATAGTACACACTGCACATAGTACACACCGCACATAGTACACACAGCACATAGTACACACAGCACATAGTACACACAGCACATAGTACACAACCTGCACATAGTACACACTGCACATAGTACACACTGCACATAGTGCACACTGCACATAGTAAACACTGCACATAGTACACAGGACACTGAACATAGTACACACTGCACATAGTACACACTGCACATAGTACACACTGCACATAGTAAACACTGCACATAGTACACAGGACACTGAACATAGTACACAACCTGCACATAGTACACACTGCACATAGTACACACTGCACATAGTAAACACTGCACATAGTACACAGGACACTGAACATAGTACACACTGCACATAGTACACAGGACGCTGCACATAGTACACAGGACACTGAACATAGTACACACTGCACATAGTACACAGGACACTGCACATAGTACACACTGCACATAGTACACACTGAACATAGTACACAGGACACTGCACATAGTACACACTGCACATAGTACACACTGCACATAGTACACACTGCACATAGTACACAACCTGCACATAGTACACACTGCACATAGTACACACTGCACATAGTACACAGGACACTGAACATAGTACACACTGCACATAGTACACAGGACACTGCACATAGTACACACTGCACATAGTACACACTGAACATAGTACACAGGACACTGCACATAGTACACACTGCACATAGTACACACTGCACATAGTACACAGGACACTGCACATAGTACACACCCTGCACATAGTACACACTGCACATAGTACACACTGCACATAGTACACAGGACACTGCACATAGTACACACAGCACATAGTACACAGGACACTGCACATAGTACACACAGCACATAGTACACACTGCACATAGTACACACTACACATAGTACACACTGCACATAGTACACACCGCACATAGTACACACTGCACATAGTACACACTGCACATAGTACACAGGACACTGCACATAGTACACACTGCATATAGTACACACTGCACATAGTACACACTACACATAGTACACACCGCACATAGTACACACTACACATAGTACACACTGCACATAGTACACACTGCACATAGTACACACTACACATAGTACACACTGCACATAGTACACACCGCACATATTACACACCGCACATAGTACACACTACACATAGTACACACAGCACATAGTACACAGGACACTGCACATAGTACACACAGCACATAGTACACACTGCACATAGTACACACTACACATAGTACACACTGCACATAGTACACGCCACGCATAGTACACACTGCACATAGTACACAGGACACTGCACATAGTACACACTGCATATAGTACACACTGCACATAGTACACACTACACATAGTACACACTGCACATAGTACACACCGCACATAGTACACACCGCACATAGTACACACTGAACATAGTACACAGGACACTGCACATAGTACACACTGCACATAGTACACACTGCACATAGTACACAGGACACTGCACATAGTACACACCCTGCACATAGTACACACTGCACATAGTACACACAGCACATAGTACACAGGACACTGCACATAGTACACACAGCACATAGTACACACTGCACATAGTACACACTACACATAGTACACACCGCACATAGTACACACCGCACATAGTACACACTGAACATAGTACACAGGACACTGCACATAGTACACACTGCACATAGTACACACTGCACATAGTACACAGGACACTGCACATAGTACACACCCTGCACATAGTACACACTGCACATAGTACACACAGCACATAGTACACAGGACACTGCACATAGTACACACAGCACATAGTACACACTGCACATAGTACACACTACACATAGTACACACTGCACATAGTACACACCGCACATAGTACACACTGCACATAGTACACACTGCACATAGTACACAGGACACTGCACATAGTACACATTGCATATAGTACACACTGCACATAGTACACACTGCACATAGTACACACTACACATAGTACACACTGCACATAGTACACACCGCACATAGTACACACTACACATAGTACACACTGCACATAGTACACACTGCACATAGTACACACTACACATAGTACACACTGCACATAGTACACACCGCACATAGTACACACCGCACATAGTACACACCGCACATAGTACACACTACACATAGTACACACAGCACATAGTACACACTGCACATAGTACACAGGACACTGCACATAGTACACACTGCATATAGTACACACTGCACATAGTACAAACTACACATAGTACACACCGCACATAGTACACACTACACATAGTACACACTGCACATAGTACACACTGCACATAGTACACACTGCACATAGTACACACTACACATAGTACACACTGCACATAGTACACACCACACATAGTACACACCGCACATAGTACACACTACACATAGTACACACAGCACATAGTACACAGGACACTGCACATAGTACACACAGCACATAGTACACACTGCACATAGTACACACTACACATAGTACACACTGCACATAGTACACGCCACACATAGTACACGCCACACATAGTACACACTGCACATAGTACACACTGCACATAGTGCACACTGCACATAGTAAACACTGCACATAGGACACAGGACACTGAACATAGTACACACTGCACATAGTACACACTGCACATAGTACACACTGCACATAGTAAACACTGCACATAGTACACAGGACACTGAACATAGTACACAACCTGCACATAGTACACACTGCACATAGTACACACTGCACATAGTAAACACTGCACATAGTACACAGGACACTGAACATAGTACACACTGCACATAGTACACAGGACGCTGCACATAGTACACAGGACACTGAACATAGTACACACTGCACATAGTACACAGGACACTGCACATAGTACACACTGCACATAGTACACACTGAACATAGTACACAGGACACTGCACATAGTACACACTGCACATAGTACACACTGCACATAGTACACACTGCACATAGTACACAACCTGCACATAGTACACACTGCACATAGTACACACTGCACATAGTACACAGGACACTGAACATAGTACACACTGCACATAGTACACAGGACACTGCACATAGTACACACTGCACATAGTACACACTGAACATAGTACACAGGACACTGCACATAGTACACACTGCACATAGTACACACTGCACATAGTACACAGGACACTGCACATAGTACACACCCTGCACATAGTACAAACTGCACATAGTACACACTGCACATAGTACACAGGACACTGCACATAGTACACACAGCACATAGTACACAGGACACTGCACATAGTACACACAGCACATAGTACACACTGCACATAGTACACACTACACATAGTACACACTGCACATAGTACACACCGCACATAGTACACACTGCACATAGTACACACTGCACATAGTACACAGGACACTGCACATAGTACACACTGCACATAGTACACACCGCACATAGTACACACTACACATAGTACACACTGCACATAGTACACACTGCACATAGTACACACTACACATAGTACACACTGCACATAGTACACACCGCACATATTACACACCGCACATAGTACACACTACACATAGTACACACAGCACATAGTACACAGGACACTGCACATAGTACACACAGCACATAGTACACACTGCACATAGTACACACTACACATAGTACACACTGCACATAGTACACGCCACACATAGTACACACTGCACATAGTACACAGGACACTGCACATAGTACACACTGCATATAGTACACACTGCACATAGTACACACTACACATAGTACACACTGCACATAGTACACACCGCACATAGTACACACCGCACATAGTACACACTGAACATAGTACACAGGACACTGCACATAGTACACACTGCACATAGTACACACTGCACATAGTACACAGGACACTGCACATAGTACACACCCTGCACATAGTACACACTGCACATAGTACACACAGCACATAGTACACAGGACACTGCACATAGTACACACAGCACATAGTACACACTGCACATAGTACACACTACACATAGTACACACCGCACATAGTACACACCGCACATAGTACACACTGAACATAGTACACAGGACACTGCACATAGTACACACTGCACATAGTACACACTGCACATAGTACACAGGACACTGCACATAGTACACACCCTGCACATAGTACACACTGCACATAGTACACACAGCACATAGTACACAGGACACTGCACATAGTACACACAGCACATAGTACACACTGCACATAGTACACACTACACATAGTACACACTGCACATAGTACACACCGCACATAGTACACACTGCACATAGTACACACTGCACATAGTACACAGGACACTGCACATAGTACACATTGCATATAGTACACACTGCACATAGTACACACTGCACATAGTACACACTACACATAGTACACACTACACATAGTACACACCGCACATAGTACACACCGCACATAGTACACACTACACATAGTACACACTGCACATAGTACACACTGCACATAGTACACACCGCACATAGTACACACCGCACATAGTACACACTACACATAGTACACACAGCACATAGTACACACTGCACATAGTACACAGGACACTGCACATAGTACACACTGCATATAGTACACACTGCACATAGTACAAACTACACATAGTACACACCGCACATAGTACACACTACACATAGTACACACTGCACATAGTACACACTGCACATAGTACACACTGCACATAGTACACACTACACATATTACACACTGCACATAGTACACACCACACATAGTACACACCGCACATAGTACACACTACACATAGTACACACAGCACATAGTACACAGGACACTGCACATAGTACACACAGCACATAGTACACACTGCACATAGTACACACTACACATAGTACACACTGCACATAGTACACGCCACACATAGTACACACTGCACATAGTACACACTGCACATAGTACACAGGACACTGCACATAGTACACACTGCATATAGTACACACTGCACATAGTACACACTACACATAGTACACACTGCACATAGTACACACCGCACATAGTACACACCGCACATAGTACACACTGAACATAGTACACAGGACACTGCACATAGTACACACTGCACATAGTACACACTGCACATAGTACACAGGACACTGCACATAGTACACACCCTGCACATAGTACACACTGCACATAGTACACACAGGACACACACAGGACACTGCACATAGTACACACAGCACATAGTACACACTGCACATAGTACACACTACACATAGTACACACTGCACATAGTACACACCGCACATAGTACACACTGCACATAGTACACACTGCACATAGTACACAGGACACTGCACATAGTACACACTGCATATAGTACACACTGCACATAGTACACACTGCACATAGTACACACTACACATAGTACACACTGCACATAGTACACACCGCACATAGTACACACTACACATAGTACACACTGCACATAGTACACACTGCACATAGTACACACTACACATAGTACACACTGCACATAGTACACACCGCACATAGTACACACCGCACATAGTACACACTACACATAGTACACACAGCACATAGTACACAGGACACTGCACATAGTACACACAGCACATAGTACACACTGCACATAGTACACACTACACATAGTACACACTGCACATAGTACACGCCACACATAGTACACACTGCACATAGTACACACTGCACATAGTACACAGGACACTGCACATAGTACACACTGCATATAGTACACACTGCACATAGTACACACTACACATAGTACACACTGCACATAGTACACACCGCACATAGTACACACCGCACATAGTACACACTACACATAGTACACACTGCACATAGTACACACTGCACATAGTACACACCGCACATAGTACACACCGCACATAGTACACACTGCACATAGTACACACTGCACATAGTACACAAGACACTGCACATAGTACACCCTGCACATAGTACACACTGCACATAGTACACACCGCACATAGTACACACCGCACATAGTACACACTACACATAGTACACACTGCACATAGTACACAGGACACTGCACATAGTATACACTGCACATAGTACACACTGCACTGTACTTAGTAAATGTGCCCCGTTATGTATTTTAGTGGTTCCTCTTAGGCTTCCTGTTGATATTGTAACTATTGTCTTTTAGACTTTATAGAACAAAGTGAAAAATGATAACTGCACTGTCCTCCCAGCAGGTGAAAAAAGTACTGTCCCTGGCTAGTTATGTGGTACTGAGGAATTATGGGATTTATAACAGAATAAAGAAAAAGAGAAAATTGAGATGGTGGCTATTAGGCTAATCTCAACAGAAGAGGAAAGATCCGAAGTGTCCTTTACATGATAATCAGGAGGGGAATATAAGGACAGAAAAATATACAAATGTCCACTATAAAAGGGTCACTAATTGTTACATTTTGTATATCCCTATCTATTTCTTTTTTCATTTATGTTATCTTTATTATCACTAAAAGCAGAATTATTATTCCTGCATTCATCCAACTACTCCTCCATCAGTATAATGGTCAGACCAAGTCACTGCAGCTTAGCCGCCATCTAGATAGGATTTATTGGGGCACATTTACTTACCCGTTCCCTGCGCGATCCCCGATCCAGACTGTACAACGAGGATGAACTCTGCCGCGATTCATGAAGATGGTCCGTCCGATATCCTGCATGTGTCGCTTCCTCGATCCGGTCCGCCGGAGTTCACCTTCTTCTTCCTGGCGTATGTAAGTGCTTGTTTTGCGACGCAATTTTGAAGTTAAATCCCGTGGTTTGTCCGAAACCGGTCGGACCGTCCGGCGGCCCACCCCCCGATTTGTGACGCCACAAATCGATTGTGCCAAAAACCCCTTTTAAAACCCTGTCCAAGCTGCGCCAAACGGAAATCATCGGGATGCCCCCCGAAAGTGTGGTCCGCAGGGCCCTTAGTAAATGAGACCCATTTTGCAGTAATCTGATCTGACCACTACACACAGAACAGCGCTGTTTGCTTCCTGCTCTATTCTTTCTTTATAACCTGCAGAGAAGAAATCATCTGTGGGCGTTCGGGTCATTGCACCCAACCAATCTAATCTTAAGACCCTATTTTGTTCATATGCTACTAATAATTTTATTCTAGAACTCAGTTTAAAATTAAAAAAAAACTTTTGACCCAGTTTTTAGGTCAGTTTTTAGGTCAGTCTTTCATGTCACAATCCTGTCCAATTAATAGATAGCAATGTTCTGGAGATCTGTGGAGAAGACCATGACTGAATATTGAACACACCATCTGTACAAAGGCCAAGAAGAAAGGAGAAGGTAAAAGAAACGGATGAAGAAGAAAAATGATTGGGTTCAGCTCTGGACAGGTGGTCGATTCCTTCAGTTCCCGTAAGAAATCAAGTTTCCAGTCTTCAGTTTAATGTCTTTCTTTAGACTTTAGAGAACGTAAATAAAAGATCTGAAAGTATCTGAGATACGCTTCCCTGAGTCCCGAAGGAACAATCGCAATCACCAATAATCAATCTGTCCCCGGAGTCGTAACTCAAGATGGTTCCAAGAACATTCTCTTCATGTAGTTTTTCTACGTCTTGAAAAAAGTCGAGGTGATCAATACTGTGATTACATTGATCAGAGCGGCTGAGATGTTCTTCATGTAGATGGATCTAATATCTAGCTTGTTTTTACTTTGATACACAACATCTCGAGTGAATCCTTGAAGTCTTCATCTTGACTTGTCTGCAGTAGAGAGGACCCGTCATGGCTGACAGCTATTACATTTCCAATAAGATCCGGAGGCTGTTTTTCCTTTCTGCTCCATTAAAATTGACATTTCCAGATATTCAAGGAACACAAACAATAATTATAATTTTTTTATGAGAAGACTATGAAACCAGGACGATATGGTCAAGACATTTACTTAGAGGGAACTGTTCCACCTCCACCAACTTCAAGTCTTGGCATCTTTTCCAGGCTTGAATACAATTGAAAACTTATCCATAGAGATTGAATTGGTATTTTAAGGGCCTGAAGTATAGTTCTGCTTTGAGACCTCCTTAATGCTAGACCCCCCCTCACCTTCATATGACCTGGCAGCAACCCAATTTATTCCCCTTCTTGATGCCACCACACTGGGTCATGAAAGAAGCATCATCTGGAAGGTGTTCAGCTACTTGACAATATACTGGTAGTAGTTTATTAGGTAAATTTCTGCTGACAGGTTCCCTTTAAATGCTGACAGTCATCGACCTCATAATGACCTCATCGAGAAGCCACAATCCTAGAGTAAATGGTGGTATGCACACGCCACCAGGGGCTATGCAGGTGTCAAAGGATGGGGGTGTTCAAAACACCAAACCTGGACTTTGGAGCCATCACAACTAGAGATGAGCGAGCATACTCGCTCATCTAGATTGATGCTCGTTCGAGTATTAGCATACTCAAAAAGGCTCGTTGCTCGGACGAGTATTTCGTATGCACGATAACGAGCTTTCACTTAAGGAAACACAGTGACGAACAGTGAAGAACACAGTGAACACAGGATCATTAAGGATCATTAAGGATCATTTAAGTGAAGAACGCAGTGAAGAACACGGTGAAGAACACATTGCGGATGTTTCTGTACATAAGCTATAGTATGTGAAGAACAATATGTGTGAAGAACACATTGCAGATGTTTAACACGGGTCATTCTCCTTTTTGAAGTTCCACGAATATTCCATTGAATAAAAAAAATTAAGAAACAAACAGGACTGACTTCCATATTTCTCAATAAAATGACACATTTTATTGCAGGGCCTTGGTCCCCTTGAAAAATGCTCGAATCTCCCATTGACTTCAATGGGGTTCGTTATTCGAGACGAGCACTCGAGCATCAGAAAAAGCTTGACTCAAGTAACGAGCACTTGAGCATTTTAGTGCTCGCTCATCTCTAATTACGACTGAGTGACCTTAGCTTTGACATCCAATGGGATTATTAGGCTCTCTACTATTAGGTGTGTTCCTGGGCTGGAGCTAAGATCTTTGCACTCCCAACCTGACAATAATATTATTCCATCAGTGATGCAAAAAAACTTGGCTTTGTGTTTTATTTCAACCCTTAGATTACATCATAAAACAGGATATGAAGTTCAATCCCATAGAAAAAAAAATACGTCCAACAGCACAAAAACATCGAGTTTCAAGAGTAACCACTCTTACTCGTGACTAAGATATGACTCCATATAAATTTGTGGGTGGTTTGACATTGAGGATACGTCATCACAATGTCATCATTTGCTTCTCCTACTAATTTTACAAGCTAGAACCAGGGGTGATCTTGAGGATCTTAAATGTTCCAACGTAGCTTATTAGGAAATCACAATCTCCCGGTGGCGTGTGGAGGTCCACCCTCATCCGGTGACCTCTGACAGTCAGGAGCCTCTAATGTGTAGGTGCCACATTAATTACAGAAAATCACTACACATTATGGGTCTACCCTATTAACGCCATGCAATTCCTGTGCTCTAATATCTGTACAACTAGAAATATCTCCCGCCCGGCAGCGTTCTGATATATCATTGTTTGCCCAGTGAAAATACGTCTTGACGCAGCGTTCTCTCCCTCTGAATTTCCTGATAAATATTCATGAAGATTACTGATTATAATTATTGGGATGATAAAACATGCATATGTTATATTAATTCTACCCACCAGCCAGGTGTTTGTGTAAGCTTTATATCATCATCAAACCACTAGCGCAAAGTACAAGGCGATGATAGGATGGGCGGTGATGAGTGGAGACGAGATTAGACCATGGACAATATGGTGCCAGGTTTTATGTGCTCACCATGAAGATTAATAACATCAGAGGGAATGATGGGAGATGTATGGCCTCCATATGGACCTGTACATGTTCTAGACAAGCCTAGAGGCCTTCTCTTGAAATCAAAAATTTAGTTTGACACCTTATTGTGACCTTATTCTGTCATGTTTCCGGTCAGGAATTGTTTTTCCTATTTTGGGCCATTTTTAGACTTATTTTTGTGCCTTCCTCTGGATAACATTGTAGAAGTATAGGTCGGACTTGTTGGACCTGCATTTTTACTGTTCTTAACTAGGAAATGATGATATTTGATATTAATAATTATGATATTAATCATGAGATTACATGTAGTATGGAAGTTAGAATTGGAGGTAGGGATTAGAGAGAAGAAGACCCAAACTCCCTAAGTTTGGGTCCGTTTGAGCTCACCCCATGCTTGTGATTGGTGCTGGTACCAGTTGTTGGTGATAACTGTTTAAATACCAGTGGGGAGCGCCGATCCTCGATAAAATGGCGGCATACGTGAGACACCAAGGTTTAAATACCCCAGGCACCTTTGCCTTATAAAAGGGTAACACCCGTGATAGGTGCCAGCAATCAGGTTCGGAACCTGAACCCTAATAGAACTTTCAGGTTCGGCCAAACCTGTACAGTTCATCCACTCATTCTTAGGCAAGATAGTAGAGATAAGGGAATACCCACAAAGTGGCTTCATAAAGAAACCCCATTGTTAAAAGAATGGATTGATAGAGTGGATACCATATACTGGATGGAAGAACTAGTGAGCTGGGAATCTAGGACGCATCACCAATTTGCTATGGGAGCCGTAGGAAAAAATTATTCCCATTCCTTTCCCTTCTCCTCTTTTCTCCAAGTGACAAGGGTCATTGATAATTCTAAAATTCTAGTAACAGGGAGGTGTCTCCTACTATTAATAAATTAATGTAGTCAAGTGATGTTGGACCATCTGACGGATTATATTCCTGTTCTACCTTGTTCTTGGAGAAGATGTTAGGAAATGTTGCAGTGTGAAAGATTTGGGTGATAACTTCGTAACTTCTTTATAGATTGCATAGGCAATTGTCAAAACCTCTATTTCCATTGAAGATCTTGCAGATAGGTTCCCAGAAACAATGACTTCTCCAAAAAGTGAAGAAAAAAAAGTTTCTCTAATGGACAGGGGGCTTTGGACTCATTGGGGGTCATTTACTAAGGGCCCGATTCGCGTTTTCCCGACGTGTTACCCGAATGTTTCCGATTTGCACCGATTTCCCCTGAATTGCCCCGGGATTTTTTTGCGCACGCGATCGGATTGTGGCGCATCGGCGCTGGCATGCACGCGACGGAAATCGGGGGGCGTGGCCGAACGAAAACCCGACGGATAAGGAAAAACCGACGCATTTTAAAAAAGAAATCTGTCGCGGAGCTTGCACTTACCTTCACTCAGCCCGGCTTGGTGTACTCCATTGCGTTCCAATGCTTTTCAGCGCAGCAGCCGCACCTTGTGGATGGCGGAGGAACTACCTTAATGAATAATGGCCAGACCCGAATCCCGCGCAGAGAACGCGACGCTGGATCGCGTATGTACTGGGTAAGTAAATCTGCCCCAATGTGACACCAGCCTGATTTGGCTTGGGGCTTATCCCAATGGTTGAATACCAATAACAGTATATAGGACCAAAAAGTATTACTCATAAACCACAATTCCAATATTGATGAAAATTATTCAAATCTTTAAATCTTTATTTATGCACAACATGGCGATCAAAAACACTAAAAATATACCATAAAATCCAAAGAAACTAAAATGATGGTGGTCAATCCATAATATACATATACAACCATTATAGGCATAAGTAAACACAGAGAAAGGGGCTATGTAGTAAGTACAAATAGTAGATTTACCCACCCGGGTGTTGCGTAATATCAAATACCTAACAAGAAGTAGTCAGACCCCAGACCTCCACCACAGCACCCCGACGTACGTTTCGCCGTCGTTTCCTCAAAAGGGGTGTGATGCCAATGGTTTTCATTCCATAATTTACTTATGTGATCAGGACTTCTCTACAACAGGATCACAGGCTACTAACTCTTGAAGTGGACCCAGTATTAGGAACAGCTGGTCCTAGTAGGTGTGGAGTTGCTAGTGTGAAGCACCAAGCGGCACAGGCAGAGAATAGCTACAGACAGGCAGGGGTTAGGGAAAGTCTTAGTATAAACCAAAAGTTGGTGGAGGGCAGCTATTCTTCAAAGTCAGCTCAAGCTGAGGTCATCACCAAGATGCAGTATAGCGGATTTAGGGTTAGAGAGGGAGTCATACAAAGCTTGGGTAAGGATAGAAGAATCTAATATCTAAAGAGTAACACCTTCATGGGGGACTAGCAGACTTGGGACCCCCATTCTCCAGGTTTTAATGTGAGGGGAGATATTCTACGTAACCACGGTCCGACAATGATTGGCAGGTGTCATCTGGGAAACAGAGATGCAGGCGGGACTACAGACTACAGACTACATGGAGGAGGAGTCTGGTATTTTCCCGGTAGTTGCAAGAGCTGGTGGAGAGTTGTCTACAGAAAACAAATACTGTAAGATATTAATATGCCCTATAAGGTTAATATAAAGGTAAATTAAGTAGCGAGCTCTTCATTGAACCTTAAGCCGCACAGTTAGGAGCCGGAGAGACTCTTGTAATAAAATGATGGATATAACCGCAAATAATTAGGAACAAATAAAATGATAATCATTCTCATGTCTTTGCTCAGTCACATCATCATTTAGCATGAAGGAAGCTGTGGGAAGCCGTAATGTACTAGATGGGTAAAGTGACATCATTACAAGAACCGGTGAGAAACGTCGGAGCCCTGAGTGGGTTAAATGCTGATGAACGGAGCATTAGTGTCAAGGAGAGCGAAGATGTATCTCACGGCTCCCACAATAGACCATCAACTTACTAATCCTGTTACTGCAAATAAGCTTTCACTTTATGTCAGACGACGGAATAATGTTCTACAACATTAGAGGAACGGGAGATAACAAAAGCGAGTAACTGGCGGCGTGATCATTATCGGCTGTACAGGAGAAGCATTAATAACAGGGGTAACTACATCACAGCCAAGGTCTAACGACATTTCAATTGGTCCATTACGTTGTCTTTATTTTAAGGTGTGACACAACTTCAGTTACGTGTGCTGCCCAAGATTCAGTATTCTTGGCCTATCTGCTGTCATATATGGAATATAAAGGAAAAGTAAACCTGTCTACCAGAAGAACCTGGTAGTGGGAATAAGCTACAGAGCATGTCCAGCACAAGACAAATTAGGTGGACGTGTTATGTCCCGCTGGATGGGTCATCCCTAAATTTAGCTCCAGTTAGCTTCTTGGTTAGCGGGTTTGGCCAGCTCTCCCATGTCCCCCTTCACCTTTAAGACTGGAGTGATATGACATCCATCCAATAGCTATTCTTTGCTGCCAACTACTGCCAAATATTGTATTGAGTCCTGCAGTACAATATAATTGAAAGGTTAAGATGTTTATGTTATGTAGCAACATTAGTTTTCTTCCCTGCAGAATCTTAGGCGGGTGATTGGTTGGTGGTTTAGCAATGCTTTGGAGTTAGCTTTGCAAAAGATTAAAAATAGGGTCTCATTCCAAGCTCTTAGGTCTTTCCTCTTAGTCTTATTCTGACAGTCTTTAGAAAGAGTCCGTCAAAGAACTTAGTTTTGAACTTTTTTCTGCTGCTGCAGAACTTTGTGCTGCTACCACAGGGAGTGCCACCTTGCTGCCTTAGCAGCAGAGCCAACCTGGCTCCTACTATCCAGCCCTCCAACAACTGGACTAGAAGCTGAGCTACTCTCAAATCCTATCTTCACAGCCAAGAAATCCACCACCTTGTGTGTGCCTGCGTAAATTATTGTATACAACCTGTCAAATTGTGGAGCAGCACAGCGAGTATAATGGATCAAGTCCAATGGTGGGTGCACGCCTCCAGCAAACCCGATCTACCAGTTTGTAAGGTCAGATATCCAAAAGAATGCAATGAGGCAGCACTTCGGTAAAGGTGATCTTTTTCACCCATGGCACCTTATTTTGTCATGGGTGAATAAAGATCACCTTTATACTTACCGGAGTGATGCCTCATTGCATTCTTTTGGATATTGTATACAACCTGTTACCTGTTGTTCTGGACTGTGTGCCTTGAAAAACTGTGAGTTTTGCAACAATTCTTGTTGTAAAAGGTGTTCCCTAATCTGCTGCTAAAACAAAGGGGCCTCACCTTCACCATCTGCCCAGGGATTCATTACCACACACCTATCGGCAGTGTCTTTATCGCAACCTCCCCCACATCTTGCATCTTCCTGTTGGCCTTGATGCTTGTGAACAGGGACTGTTCTTGTGAACCAAGTTATCAGACAAACAACCAGCCGCTCCGATCCCTGGGAATCCAGATGCCCCTACACTGCGGTCAGGCTCCGTAGGGCTATCGTTTCAGACATTCCGCATCAAAATTACACTTTTCCACTGCCTTGAATGAAGAAGTAACGATAAATCTTGGTTCATTATGGAAAATGAGTGAAATAGAGGTGAATAGAAACCAGTCCAAATCATAAGATAAGTGCCAGAGGTTGTACCTATACCAAAAAGGATTGTATATCATATAAATAGGATGAAGATGGAAATCGTCTGGCTGCAATCTCTATTAGGTCTGCCTGTAAACATACACAGTTATGCACATTATCCATTCCAAAACCAAAAAAAGTTTCGATCTCAAGGCAAATAATTCTTCGTCTTGTTAGGACGTAGCTTTCATCTGTAGTCTTTAAGATTTTTCATCCGCCTCTTTATGACTTTTAAAATGCCTGCTATGTTTCTTAGAACTAGCGCTGCTGTAGACTGCTGCCGAACCAATTAACAAGAAGACGACGCAGCAGAACATGACATAACACTCAAAAAAATAAAAAATATAAAAAAAAAAATCCCACAAAAGCATTTCATCTAATGGAAGAAAAGATAAACCATTTAGCTGCAAAACATTTTAATAGGACGCCTCCCCGCTCCTTGTTCTGTGCTGTTAAGTGGTGGTTGAAGTCCGTTACCGGAGCTTGACAAGTGTGATCGCACAGTTTGACATGGAATGTACTGCCATGGTGTCAGATTGAAATCCCAATTATATCCTGCCCTACTTACCGCTTGTCCCTCACACCGGAGTCACAGAGAAGTGGCTCCCTGGCAGCCTGGCAGCTTGGAAAACACAAAATAACTAACTGTCCCCATACTTCTTGTTAGAAATCGAGGAGGAGATACATTAGAACTATCGTGATTTGCCTCCTATTACTGATTTTCTAAAAATTGCTGCAATTTTGTTACAACTGACCAGGTGGCAGAATATATTTGGAGAATTTGCGTACATGTGTCTGGACAACATAACATAGGGGCAAATTTACTAATCGCACTTTCGTCGGACACGATCAGATTGTGGTGCACTGGCTTTCATGCGACAAAAATCGTGGGGCGGGCCGTTGGACGATTCGACTGATTTGGACAATGCACTTTTTCGTGAACTCCGCGGGACAGGGTAAGTAAATGTGCCCCATTGAGTCCATTTGGTTCAATACTAAATGTACTGCTCCAAGTTATAGTTAAGTCCTAAAACCGATATATGAATTTTTTAATGTAGTTTATTTTGTAAGCTGTGGGCAAACAGTAGTATCTTTATCCAATAGATATCATCTGTAGTGGTAAGCGGACCCGAACCTCAATATTCAGCCGGTGCAGTCCGATGTTCAGTCAGATGTTTAGCGTTCAGGTTTACAGTTTGGCAGTCCATTAACCAGGTTTCTACACCCACCACTAATACCTGTGCTTGTTGCCAATAGCTTGTCAGAGGAATTTAAAGGGTAAACACCCACAATTAGTTTGAGAACTGATTGCAGTGTGTTTGGGATCGGGTACTCAAACAAAACTTTTGTTCTAGATTCGACTCGGGATTCACCTCTGGACCCCAATGACTATAGAGTCTACACTTCCCATCTTTGAATAATTAGATTGACCCACCAACGCTTAAATGGGTTTTCCGACCCAACAGGTTCGGCCCTATCCTCAGTAGCAATCTCAATCAACTCCATAGAGATAAATGGAGCAGAAAGTGCATGGGCGGCCGTGTGCTCCATTCATCTTGGGGAGAGACAAGGAGTCATACGGAGTTACCTGCAACCCCATTGGACCCCCTGTTCTTGTGATCTGTGGGGGTCTCATCACTGATAACCCCACCTATCCACAGGATTAATCTGCATCAGCTCCATAGAGATGAATGGAGCAGAAAGGAAATGCATGTCTGTCTGCTCCATTCATCTCCGGGATTGACGGGGAGTCCGACCTAGTTACCTGCGACCCCATCGGACCCCATGTTCTTGTGATCTGTGAGGGTCTCATCACTGATAACCCCACCTATCCACAGGATTAATCTGCATCAGCTCCATAGAGATGAATGGAGCAGAAAGGAAATGCATGTCTGTCTGTTCCATTCATCTCCGGGATTGACGGGGAGTCCGACCTAGTTACCTGCGACCCCATCGGACCCCATGTTCTTGTGATCTGTGAGGGTCTCATCACTGATAACCCCACCAATCAGCAAGTTAGACTCCGACCACAGGATCAATCTGCATCAGCTCCATAGAGATGAATGGAGCAGAAAGGAAATGCATGCTCAACTGCTCCATTCATCTCAGGGAGAGACGAGGAGTCCGACCTAGTTACCTGGGTCCCCATCGGTCCTCCGGTTTTTGTGATCTGTGAGGGTCTCATCACTGATAACTCCACCAATCAGCACGTTAGGCCCTATCCTGCGGATAGGGTCTAACTTGTTTGGTAGGAAAACCCCTTTAAATTAACCTATTAAGTCACTGTAACCCCAGCAATTACTTGTTATAGGGCCATCACTGGTAAGAAGCTGCCGGAGTTGAGGAATCTCAACTTTTACGATACTTTTCGTTAAAGACTTTCATTAATACTATATTTTTTGGAGGAATGATATTAACTGATATTTCTTAAACTCTTGTTATCATCTTCATAATGTTAACAGCTCCGGTAATGTAGCTTGAACGCCTCCTGACATTTAGTGATGAATGCATCTCGCTTTTAGTTAACATTTCCAAGTAAAGAAAATTCGGCTAAATCCGTAGCCGGTTAAATCATTCCGGCCTCCTTAAATCCTTCATCATTAATTACCACTCCATCAATTAGTCACAAGCTGATTGGTACAGAACTTGTGCCACACACTTTGTGATGAATTGATGAAGTGGCTACGCTGGAGAATATCCCATCACAATTTAACGCACTAGATGCCAAGTGAATTAATGGGCCTCTCGGAAGGGAATGATTGAGGAGCAACACAAGATTTAATAATTGTTTCATTTTCCAGTAAAAAAAAGTTCCAGTTTTCTATTGTCACCCCTGGAAGAGACAACACATTGATTGGTGTAAGTTGGGTTTTCTCACCACAACAACCTTTGTCTATATGTTAAATGGATATTCCCACGAAGACAAGATTCTTAAATATACTCAAGATAACAAAATAACACATTCTCTAATTCACTACTATTAAAAAAACAGCATTTTACTGATATAATTCCAACCTGTCTCTATCAGTCCTGGTGTACACAATGTTGGTTATTGCTGGATCCGACCATAAATCTGACTATGTTTGGATTCTTCTCATGAATAGCTTCTCTTGTCTGCACGCTGCAGGGCTCTCTGCTTTCTGTCCCTCTCCTTCCATTACCAGTCGAGGTAAGACACAGGCACTTCCTGCCAGCAAGCTGCATGCAGAGACTTACTCTACAAGCTACAGACAGATAAGTTGGTTATTATTTATAGTTTTTTCGGCGTAACAAAGTCTCAAAACAGTCACATTAAGGTTTTTTTTGGAACGTTTCACTGCTAACACGTCTCTCAGGACTATTCCTGCCTCTTCATTAATCTGTAACAAATATAGAACCACTGCAAGTGCAACGCCGTACAAAGCCATTCATGACTTGGGACTTTAGCAAAAAGTCCCATTACAGGTCTCAAAGTTACTCCAGTCTCCTGCTGGAGTATGTGTTGGGACTTTTTTGCGACTTTTTGAAAAAAAAAATCCCACACAACAATAAGAGCAAATTTATTAAAGGACCAAAGCCACTTTAATGAATGTGATGAGCAACAGAGCTCCACAAATAGACATAGAACTGTCGCAAGAGAATGTTACCAAGTATCTGGTTACCCCTTCCCCACTGGGCAAACCTCTTTAAAGGGGTTTTCCATCTTATCTAGAGAAGGGGAGCTTAAAAGTTTAAAGCTTAAAGTTGCTAACACCCAGCAAGTGTCAGCAGCCATTCGAGCTACTGTGACAACTGGTAGTGCCAACAAATGGACTGGGAATCATGTTTGTCAACCCTACCAAGGCTTTTGCAGATAAGCTGGGATAACCCCTTTAATTGAAAGGAAATCTACCATCAAGCATGATAAACCATACTAATGAGCCAGCATGGGTCATACCAGAGGCCCTCCATGCTGTAGCTTTCATCCACTTTAGAGGGAATCTAATAATCTTCATGCACCCAAGTCTTAGGTCCTTTTAAGACTTTTGACGGTTTGTTGAGTCTCCTATCACTTCATCCTATCCCTCGCTTATCATGTACTTACCTGATGTTGCCTTCTCCATGTTCTGCCCCCTCTATTTCCTTTTAATTGTATTAGTCAGGAATATTGGGATAGCCGGCTTTAGGTTTTAGTGGGCCCCTGGGCAATAGAGCCTTACTGGGCCCCCTCTGCCGCCTCGATCCGGATCAATCCAGATAGTGATCATTTGTAGCGACACTGGTACAATTGATCCGTGGGCCCGGGTTGGCCGAGTGTTGGCACCAGGCCAGAATATTGGGATAACGCCCCCCCCCCCCTTTGAGCCCCGGTTGACAGCTTTCTCTCTATGCACGATAGGCGGGAGAAGGCTTTCAATCAGTAGCTTGAAGCTGAAGATGGAAGAATAAAGCACTACAACACAATGAAGTCTAAGCACGTAATAACAAGCAGACATAGTTTATAAGGTGCGAGGCAGAATTCAGCATGTCTCTCACTACCATATGTTACTGCTAGACTACTTTCCATGGTCCTGAAGTAGTGAAAGCTGGATAGTAAGTAGAAGGCCCAGGAATAGAAGCTTTACAGAAATGCTAATTTATGGTCCAAGCTAAGGTTAGATCATTGTGATCATGAGGACTTCAGCCCTTGGGACTGCTGTTGAAGGTTGAAGATCAGGGAATGAAACCACATAGGTGACACTTTGTTAATAGTCCGTCAACGTCTTTGGACATTGATTTTGGTCATGAAATTAGAATGTTAGACCACATCTAGCTTGTTCTTCCAGATAGTGGCCAGAAGTGGCCAAATTGAAGCCAGGTTCAGAGAATCTATTCTATCCATAAATCTAGAAGAAGAAATAGACGACCTACAACAAGGGTCATAGATGTGGTCGTAAAGGTGTTGTCGAGAGGGAGAACTGTTCGGTCATTGAAGTGGTGGAGTTGGAGGATGCTGGTGGAAACACAGGCTCTTTGGATGTTCAGATCTTTATTTAAAGCATATGGACACACATTTAGGCCTTTGAAAAAGTTACTTTCCACACCTGCTGAGACAGCTTTACCCTTTTTAGGGAGATATTTTACGGTACTTCATGAGACGCTTGGTTGTCCCCTCTTGATCCTTGTAGGGTAGTTACTCAGCTCACAGTGAACTAAAACAAAACTTTGTCCTCCTCAATACTAACCATCAGATGGGAGAAGAGGCCAAGTTCACCTCTCGTATTGCTTTAGAGTAGACCAACAAGAAACCCGAACCGAGACTATAACACATCAGAGAAAGGAGATTTAAGGAGAACCTGTCATCAGCAATTGGCCTAATAAACCGCTTCCAGAATATTGTGAAGCAGAATCACACCTCCTATTCTTTGTTTCTTTCATGGTCCAATGTGTTGGCACCATCCAGAAAATCAAGTTTGAAGTGAGATGGAAATTGGATGTATAAAGTCAAGGAGGCGGAGTTTATAACACTGAAGTCAGGGTGGGGAGCTCTGACCACCTCCTCCTCAGTGATTGACATCATGTATCGGACTTCAGGAGATCTGGTTAGTGATGTCTCCGGATGCAGGACCATCAATTACAGTGGAGGGGACTTTCTGAGGAAGAGAGAGCTTGACTTCAGTGTAAAACTCTCCGCCTCCTTGACTTTATACAACCAACTTACATCTCACTTCAAAGTAGATTTTCTGGATGATGCCGCCACACTGGACCATGGAACAAAAACATGATTTGGAAGGTGTGTCAGCTGCTTGACTGGTATTGGTTTATTAGGTCAATTTCTGCTGACAGGTTCCCTTTCACAGTAACAAATCTAAAATAAATTCAACCATAAAACATTCCCAAGAATCGCCAATGGGCAACTCGGCCACCATGAACGATAACAGGAACCCAATTGATATAATAGCCATAAGTTAAAGCCAACTTGACAACAAAGAACCGGAGGCGCCAACTCCAAATTTCCTTCCAGCCCCCAATCACATCAAGGGATATAAACGCAGGCGGAATTGACTGGAGCAGTTAATCAGTTTATGGAAATTCAATTTTCCGAAGATGTTAAAGCAATTTAAAATTCAACGTATTTTGCAAATTTAAAACATCAGGGGCCATGTGTGAGCACTAAACATCTAGAAAGACATTGCAAATCTACTCAGAGGCTGGAATCCGCCTCGCTGTGCGCCGAACAGGTGGATTCGGAGTTTCTTAATTAGTTTAGTGAGCGCAGTAGGACGCCGGGCGTCTCTCTGTGTGGCGGCTATTAAAACTCGTGTCATTAGATTGGATTCCAGGCTCGGCTGCCGGTTTTCACTGATTTGTGATATTTTCTTTCGGGCATTTCTTTGTTTATGACCAGAAAACAATTTGAAAAAAAAAAAAACTCGCAGAATTGAGCTTAGAAAGTGTTTTATTATTGTACTTTTACAGATGTGCGCAGTATTTGGCCCGGGTTTAGGGAGAGTTCATCATTTTGGGGATATTAAATTTGCTAGAATTCTAATTAAACAGTATATTAGGTGTTTGTGTCTTTAAGCTTGCTTTATTATCTCAAAATTGTATTTTCAGATTACAGAAGTTTTGGGGTAATAACAGATTTAACAGGATCACCCCATTATTGTACATTATGCCTTATCAGCACCATGTTATAGAGCAAGAGGAGCTGTGTTTCCTATCTGCAGGCAGCATGTTATAGAGCAGTTAGGGGATGAGCAGATTGTACATAGTGTCCTATCTGCAGGCAGCATGTTATAGAGCAGGAGGAGCTGAGCTGATTGTACATGGTGTCCTATCTGCAGGCAGCATGTTATAGAGCAGTTAGGGGATGAGCAGATTGTACATAGTGTCCTATCTGCAGGCAGCATGTTATAGAGCAGTTAGGGGATGAGCAGATTGTACATAGTGTCCTATCTGCAGGCAGCATGTTATAGAGCAGGAGGAGCTGAGCTGATTGTACATGGTGTCCTATCTGCAGGCAGCATGTTATAGAGCAGGACCAGCTGAGCAGATTGTACATAGTGTCCTATCTGCAGGCAGCATGTTATAGAGCAGGAGGAGCTGAGCAGATTGTACATAGTGTCCTATCTGCAGGCAGCATGTTATAGAGCAGGAGGAGCTGAGCAGATTGTACATAGTGTCCTATCTGCAATCAGCATGTTATAGAGCAGGAGGAGCTGAGCAGATTGTACATAGTGTCCTATCTGCAGGCAGCATGTTATAGAGCAGGAGGAGCTGAGCAGATTGTACATAGTGTCCTATCTGCAATCAGCATGTAATAGAGCAGGAGGAGCTGAGTAGATTGTACATAGTGTCCTATCTGTAGGCAGCATGTTATAGAGCAGGAGGGGATGAGCAGATTGTACATAGTGTCCTATCTGCAATCAGCATGTAATAGAGCAGGAGGAGCTGAGTAGATTGTACATAGTGTCCTATCTGCAGGCAGCATGTTATAGAGCAGGAGGAGCTGAGTAGATTGTACATAGTGTCCTATCTGCAGGCAGCATGTTATAGAGCAGGAGGAGCTGAGCACATTGTACATAGTGTCCTAACTGCAGTCAGCATGTTATAGGGCAGGAGGAGCTAAGCAGTTGCAGGAAGCATGTTATAGAGCAGGAGGAGCTGGGCAGATTGTACATATCTGCAGGCAGCATGTTATAGAGCAGGAAGAGCAGAGCCGATTGTACTAGTGTGCTCTTTTCAGGCACCATGTTATAGAGCAGGAAAAGCTGAGCAGTTGGTACACATTGTCCTACCTGCAGTAGAATGTAAGAGAGCAGGAGGAGCTGACCACTTTTTCACTCCTCCCTCCTACTCCCTCAGCTCTTCCCCCTCCCTCTGCCTGATGTAATCTCACTACAGCAGAGGAAGTATCAGGACAAAGGGGTGGTGGGGGAAGTGCTCCTTCACAGTTTAACAGTCATTGAAGCTACAACACGGAGTGGCTCTGGTAATGCCCCCCCCCCCCCCAATCTAGCTCATAAGCATAATTTTAAACGTTGATTTTAGAAGTAAAGAGGTCGTGGAAAACTAATATAAAATATAATACCACAATCATGGTGGCTGGATGTATGAGTAAGTGTCCCTGGTTTATCATGTTGGATTTTGTAGTACATTTCCTTTAAAGGGAACCAGTCACCAGGGGCCTCATTTTCACTGAAGACAGGTAACAGAAGCCCATTACAGCTGCAGTGTCCTCTGTGTAGTCCCAGGGGCTGGGCTTTGGTTTGGATGCATTTTAAAAAGCAACATGTGACTTGTCTGTGCTGCAGACTCCTCAGCCCCCACTTTTGAGCTCCTCCCTCCTGCTTCTTCAGAGCTCACAGCCTGGTGAGCTGACATCGGTGGGAGAGGGAGGAGCTGTACAGGAGTACAAAGGTGGGGGCTGAGAGCTGAGCGGCCTGCAGCACAGACAAGTCATATGTTGTTTTTTAAAATGCATTTAAACCAAAGTCCAACCCCTGGAACTAGACAGAGGATTCTGTCAGGGTGCAAGGTAAGTTATAACACACAATTATATTGTAATGCAAATGCTTAGAGAAGGCAGAAAGGCATATCTGCACTGCACTGTAATGGGCACTGTAGTGAAAATGAGGTCCCTGGTGACAGGTTCCCTTTAAGTCACTTTATCAGGTTCCTTTATCTCTCAGCTGTCATCGGAAAACCGCATATTCCTGTAATAAAGTCAGTATTATCATCTGCACTCGTGATTTATGGTATTTGGTTAGTAATTTTGTTATTCTCCAATCAAGTGAGATTAGAGAGAGGGTTGTATTTGCCATTAGGTACTCAAGAGCCTGCTCCAAGGTCATCTATTTCCGAGGAGACCTCCTCAGAAACAGAAAGGTTTCTATTCTATAAGATCAGACTTATGGGGTAGATAGTAGACAGGGGTGGGTAACCAAACTCAAGTAGAGGGGCAGATGGGAGTCGGGGTATAGAGGGTTATAATGTAAAAGTGTGGGGTCAAAGGGGAGTCATAATATAGAGGATTGGGGGTATAGAGAGGTCTTAGCAGGGGCGTAACTACAGTGGTAGCAGCCATAGCAGCTGCTATGGGTCCCACAGTGTGAAGTGCCCCAGCATCTGACCAGACAAACTAAAAAGTGGTGGATGTGCACCATTATAGACATATTGGGGCAGATTTACTTACCCGGCCCATTCGCGATCCAGCGGCGCGTTCTCTGCGGTGGATTCGGGTCCGGCCGGGATTCACTAAGGTAGTTCCTCCGACGTCCACCAGGTGGCGCTGCTGCGCTGAAGTTCCCTGAGGCCTGCTGGAATGCACTTAAGTTCACCGGCCTATTCCTGGTGAAGGTAAGTGTAAGTCCCGCGACACTTTTTGTTTTTTAAATGCGGCGGTTTTTCTGAATCCGTCGGGTTTTCGTTCGGCCACGCCCCCGATTTCCGTCGCACACATGCCAGCGCCGATGCGCCAAAATCCGATCGCGTGCGCCAAAATCCCAGGGCAATTCAGGAAAAATCGGCGCAAATCAGAAATATTCGGGTAACACGTCGGGAAAACGCGAATCGGGCCCTTACTAAATGACCCCCATTATGCTGCAAATTGTACATATATGTGATGTATATGTGCTGTATGTGTATGTATACGATGTATGGTGTGTAACTCACACAAGTGAGTATAGAAATAAGTATATTTTTGGGGGGAAGTGGGCCCCATTCAGAAGACTTCTATGGGGCCCTGCCTCTCCTAGTTACGCCACTGGGTCTTAGCATATAAAAGTGAGAACATAGATATTAATAGGGTCATAGGATCCGGGGGTGTCATAATATTTAGCAATGTGGGTCATAGAATAAAGGAGTGGGAAGACAATGGTAACAATGGTAATTGTATAGAAGGTGTGGTTATAATATGTTGGAGTGTATAGGAATGTCCCCAGTGGTAACAGAAGCAAGATTGGTCATCTATCATGGTTCTTTCTTCTGTCATTGGTCAGAGCGGTCACATGACCACCGACACTTCCGATCCAACAAAGTCACTAATGGCTGTACCACGGGAACTAGTATCCGGAACCACGTGCACTGAGTAACCTACTACCTTTCTTCTTCTGCCTTTCCTGGTCCCATGAGGGGGGGTTCTCCTGTTATGGCCAGTTTTGGGTAATTTCAGCTACTTGAATCACAAACATTGGGGGTCATTTACTAAGGGCGCGTTTTTCCGTCGGGTTACCCGAATATTACCGCTTTGCGCTGATTTTCCCTGAATTGCCCCGGGATTTTGGCGCACACGATCGGATTGTGGCACTTCGGCGCCAGCATGCACGCAACGGAAATCGGGGGCGTGGCCGTCAGAAAACCCTACGGATTCGGAAAAACCACCGTATTTAAAAAAAAAAAAATGTGTCACTTGACACGCACTTACCTGCACCCGGCCCGGCTTGGTGAACTTCAGTGCACTCCGACGGACTTCAGCGCAGCAGCGACACCTAGTGGACATCGGGCGCACTACCTTAATGAATCGCCGGAAGACCCGAATCCTTCACAGAGAACGCGCCGCTGGATCGCGAATGGACCAGGTAAGTAAATCTGCCCCATTAGAAAACATTTCTCTGGAATTCTTGTACAAAAAAAATCTACATTTCCAGGATGAACCCGGGGCAAAGAATATTTTGGGTTTTATTTGAAAACTTATTAAGGTCAAATCAACCCAAATTATTGTATATTAGTATTTTTCTATCTTATAAACATCAGTTGTTGTTTTCTTCTTTCCTTTTTGCCTCTCAGTTTTACTGCTTTGTATAATTTAAATGCAAATTTCCGCAGTATAAGCAGCATCCTACTCCCCGCTCCCTACACTCCCTCCGCGGGGGGCTGGAATACACGGCATTAATTGGAATTTTTTGCCAACCAATTGTTTTCATGGTAATTTAATATCCAGGTTAAACTGAGTTTTTCCTGGTTATGTGAGACACTTTAGTTTAGTTTCAGTTGTGTAACTCCTCATTGAAGAGAAGGTTCACCTGTAAATATGTTTTCAGTTTTAATTTTTCACACACAATTTGCAAACTTATCCTTGTAAAAAAGCTCAAAGTCCAAAGCATAAACCTATAATAATTAAAAATTAATTTCTGACTGCCATTCAAACACCACTAGGTGGAGCTTGCCGCATAATGGGGCAGATTTACTTACCCGGTCCAGTCGCGATCCAGCGGCACGTTCTCCGACGCTGATTCGGGTTCTGCCGGGATTCACTAAGGTCGTGCGCCCAATGTCCACTAGGTGTCGCTGCTGCGCTGGAGTCCGCCGTAATTCACCTTCTTCGCCTCGGTGTATGTGAGTGCTATTTTTGCGACACAATTTTTTTTTTATTTCAGTGTTTTTTCCGAATCCGTCGGGTTTTCTGACGGCCAGCGCCGATGTGCCACAATCCAATTGCGCATGCCAAAATCCCGGGGCAATTTGCCGCAAATCAGAAAAATTTGGGAACCCTGGCGGAAAAACGCAATTCGGACCCTTTGTAAATGTGCCCCACTGTTTTCTAAGTGATCAATATATAAACAGTATGCAATCTGCTCTTAAGCTCCCCCTAGTGGAAGGCCGTATTGTATTGATTAAAACTTTGGTGATCAGTGGTTGTTGTGTGGACCTGAACCGAAAAAGTTCTGGTTCATACTGGACAGGCAATTTGGCTGAATACCAACCCCCCACCACCAGTAATGTCCACGATTGGGGCATTAACTCTTTAAATGACACTAGTAAACTCATCATCAGGGTGGCCCAAATTGGGGAGGATTGTCATGTCACAACAACTTAATGAAGTGGGTTTGGCTGGACTTTTAGTGTGATCCTTCAGACTTGAGGTAACAACAAATCTTGAAGCCAATACTGATCTATAACAACCAACCTTACAGATCTACTTCAAAGCCCAGGATTCTTGGATTTCTATAGCTGGATGATCAAAATCACCATATTAAGATCATAGTATCCAAGACATACAACTAGACTGAAGCGGATATCCTCCTTTCCCGCACAGTAATAATAGATCTTTATTAATGAGTCTTCCACAGTCTGTTACTTATAACAAGTCTCACTGTTGTTCCTTCACATCTCATAAGAAACCCATGAAACGTCTTCGCCTATGTGACTTCCACCAGTGAAGTTCCCCTTCTGAAGGCTGAGAAGCTTTGAAGCAAAGTCTTCATCTGATCTACATCGCAATCATGAAAACCGATCAAATGGGATTTAGAAGGAAATGATGTTAGACACAAAGACCACGGTAATTAGCGGAGTCCACCGGCCTCATCATCAAGGAGCGTGGACCGGTTAGCAAGAAAGAAGAAACGTTGCCCATAATTAGAGCGTAGATTGTCAAACGAGGTTAATAAGAGGAGTTGAGCGGTGGAAGGGTTAAGCCAACTTGGAGACTGAATGTAGAGCTCATTACGTGTCGCATGTTGTTTTAAAGTGTTTTTGTTTTTTCAGGAAGAAAAAAAAACAAAAAAAAAAAGTCTTTTACTCTCAAACGATTGTCACTTTGGCATAAGGAATATCAGGAACAAGCAAATTAATGTCTCCTTCTAAAAGCTTAAAAGAGCCGGCAGCAATTAAAGTGAATAAATTACTCCCGATCTTCACATCCCAGTGTTGACATACAGACGACTGGAACATTCGGAGATGTTGCAGTCATTCGTCTTCTTTATAGTGATAGATGCATTAGCCCGGGCGACCTTGCTATTCCTAAAAGACTTTGGATGGGAGGTAAATGTTTGCTTCAAATAAATCTTAACTCAAGATGAAGTTGCCTTCTTCTAGAAAATCTTCACAGGAGTAGCACTCAGCGAGGATGAGGAGGACCACACCTAACGCAAGATGGATGGTGAGGACAACCACAGACTAGAGGAGGATACCGAGGACCACGACTAATAAGTGGAGAATGATGAAGAGCATACCTGAAGGACAGAGGATGATAAGGACCACACCTAATGCAAGATGGATGGTGAGGACAACCACAGACTAGAGGAGGATACCGAGGACCACGACTAATGAGTGGAGAATGATGAAGAGCATACATGAAGGACAGAGGATGATAAGGACCACACCTAATGCAAGATGGATGGTGAGGACAACCATAGACTAGAGGAGGATACCGAGGACCACGACTAATGAGTGGGGAATGATGAAGAGCATACCTGAAGGACAGAGGATGATAAGGACCACACCTAATGCAAGATGGATGGTGAGGACAACCACAGACTAGAGGAGGATACCGAGGACCACGACTAATGAGTGGAGAATGATGAAGAGCATACATGAAGGACATAGGATGGCAAGGACCACGGCTAACGCAAGATGGATGGTGAGGACAACCACAGACTAGAGGAGGATACCGAGGACCACGACTAATGAGTGGAGAATGATGAAGAGCATACCTGAAGGACATAGGATGGCAAGGACCACGGCTAACGCAAGATGGATGGTGAGGACAACCATAGACTAGAGGAGGATACCGAGGACCACGACTAATGAGTGGAGAATGATGAAGAGCATACATGAAGGACAGAGGATGATAAGGACCACACCTAACGCAAGATGGATGGTGAGGACAACCACAGACTAGAGGAGGATACCGAGGACCACGACTAATGAGTGGAGAATGATGAAGAGCATACCTGAAGGACAGAGGATGGCAAGGACCACACCTAACGCAAGATGGATGGTGAGGACAACCATAGACTAGAGGAGGATACCGAGGACCACGACTAATGAGTGGAGAATGATGAAGAGCATACCTGAAGGACATAGGATGATAAGGACCACACAACACGAGCTCTAGATAATTCTGATTAGAACAGACAAGTGGAGGATAATAAGGGCCACGCCTAGCTTAAGTTGGATGGTGAGGACAACAACAAACTAGAGGAGGATACTGAGGACCACGACTAATGAGTGGAGAATAAGGAAGAGCATACATGAAGGACAGGGGATGATAAGGACCACACAACACGAGTTCTAGATAATTCTGACTACAACAGACAAGTGGAGGATAATAAGGACCACACCTAGCTTAAATTGGATGGTGAAGACAGCAACAGACTAGAGGAGGATACCGAGGACCACGACTAATGAGTGGAGAACGATGAGGTGCATACCTGATGGATGGAGTATGACGAGGACTACACTAGATAAGTTATATAAAATTCTGAATGCAACAGGAAAGTAGAGGAAGATAAGGAACACACCTATCTTAAGATAGATGTTGAGGACAATGACAAACCAGAGGAGGAACACAACCAATTAGTGGAGAATGATGAGGAGCATACCTGATGGATGGAGGATGACAAGGACGACACTAGAGCTGGATGGTGAGATTTACAACCGACAAGTGAAGGACGATGAGTAGAGGATAATATTGATCACACCTGGATGAGGGGGACCTCAACAGACAAGTGGCGAATGATGTGGACCACACCCGATGAGCAGAAGATAATGGGGCTCATTTACTAAGGGCTCCGCAGCCACACTTTCGTCGGGTTTCCTGACTTTTTCCCTTTTTTTTCCGGAATTCGGAATCACGCAACAGAAATCGGGAGGCGTGGTCGTCATAAAACCCAACGGATTAAGAAAACCGAGGAATTTAAAAAACGAAGTCTTTTGCAAAATGAAGCACTTACATGCACCGGGTAGAAGATGGTGAACTCCGGTGGACCTCAGCACAGCAGTGACACCTGCAGGAAGTCAGACGCACAAGCTTGCTGAATCGCCGGAAGACCCGAATCCTCGGCGGAGAATGTGCCACTGGATTGCGACAGGACCGGGAAAGTAAATGACCTCCATTGTGATAACTATAGGTTGATGAGGAACACACCAGATGAGTGCAGGATGAAGCAAACTATAACAGGAAGATTGGAAGATGATGAGGAACACACCAAACAAAACAGCATGGCTGACGAGTAGAAGGTGATGAGGACAACAGATGATGACAGGACCACACTTGACTACTGTTAGACAATTAAAAAAAAAACTTCTTACAAGTGGGAAACAGTAATAAATACACCATGGAGGATGATGGGGACTGCACCTAAACAGTGAAGCATGACAAAGATTACACTTAAAAACCTGATGGTGAAAAGGATCACATGAGACAAACAGAGGATGATGAGGACTACACAAGATGCATGGAGGATGATGAGGACCACACTTAATCTCTGAAGGATGACAAGTACCACACAAGATGCATGGAGGAGGATGAGGACCACACTCAATCTCTGAAGGATGACAAGTACCACACAAGATGAATGGAGGATGATGAGGACCACACTCAATCTCTGAAGGATGACAAGTACCACACAAGATGAATGGAGGATGATGAGGACCACACTCAATCTCTGAAGGATGACAAGTACCACACAAGATGAATGGAGGATGATGAGGACCACACTTAATCTCTGAAGGATGACAAGTACCACACAAGATGCATGGAGGATGATGAGTACCACACTCAATCTCTGAAGGATGACAAGTACCACACAAGATGAACGGAGGATGATGAGGACCACACTCAATCACTGAAGGATGACAAGTGACACACAAGATGAACGGAGGATGATGAGGACCACACTCAATCACTGAAGGATGACAAGTACCACACAAGATGCATGGAGGATGATGAGGACCACACTCAATCTCTGAAGGATGACAAGTACCACACAAGATGAATGGAGGATGATGAGGACCACACTCAATCTCTGAAGGATGACAAGTACCACACAAGATGAACGGAGGATGATGAGGACCACACTCAATCACTGAAGGATGACAAGTACCACACAAGATGAATGGAGGATGATGAGGACCACACTCAATCACTGAAGGATGACAAGTGACACACAAGATGAATGGAGGATGATGAGGACCACACAAGATGCATGGAGGATGATGAGGACCACACTTAATCTCTGAAGGATGACAAGTGACACACAAGATGAATGGAGGATGATGAGGACCACACTCAATCTCTGAAGGATGACAAGTACCACACAAGATGAATGGAGGATGATGAGGACCACACAAGATGCATGGAGGATGATGAGGACTACACTTAATCTCTGAAGGATGACAAGTGACACACAAGATGCATGGAGGATGATGAGGACTACACTCAATCTCTGAAGGATGACAAGTACCACACAAGATGAATGGAGGATGATGAGGACCACACTTAATCTCTGAAGGATGACAAGTACCACACAAGATGCATGGAGGATGATGAGGACCACACAAGATGCATGGAGGATGATGAGGACCACACTCATTCTCTGAAGGATGACAAGTACCACACAAGATGAATGGAGGATGACGACAAACAATGCGTTCAGGTTATAGAGAAACCCACCAGATGAGAGGTGGATGATGAGAACCACACCTGATAAGTGGAGGAGGATGATGAACACACCTGATCACCGGAGAAAAGCCACACATTTATATTATATTGGACCCAGAATTTTCCTATTGTACTGTATGTGTGAGGACCCACCCCCAGTGCACAGTCCCGCTGTTACTATTAATATACACAGAGGTAAAGATACAAACCTCTAGAAGGCAAGTATTTAACACTGTCACTCCTGCTGACACTTTCCCTTTAAAGGAAATCTACCATCAAAATCCATCCTGATAAACCAGGGACATTACTCATAGATCCAGGCATCAGGACTGTGGTATCTTCTTATATGTGTTATCCATGGTCTCCTTTGTTTTAATACCACATTTTATAATTATGCTAATGAGCCAGAAGGGCTCTGGGTGTGGGGGTGTTCAGAGCCCTTCAGTTCTGTAGCTTTACAGGCTTTTACAATGAGCACAGCAAGTCTGCCCTCCCCCTGTACTTCCTCCTGCTGCTCAATTACACAGGCAGGTTTTGGGTGAGACATGTTGGGCTCATTGTAGCAGCCTGTGAAGCTGCAGGACTGAGGGGCTCTGGTAACGCCCTGATAACCCTTCAGGCTGATTAGCATCAGTTTAAAAGGTGATTTAAGAAAGAAGGAGGCCGTGGATAACACATATAAGAAGATTACCACAGTCCCGGTGCCTGGAGCTATGAGTAATGTCCCTGGTTTATCAGAATGGATTTTGATGGTAGATTTCCTTTAAGCATTGTCTCCTGTTAATGTTTGGTCCGGTTCTCAGGTCAATCACTGGAGCCTCTGTGTAATGACTTGCTAGTTATTAGATGGTAATTGTTAATTGCATTGCTACAAATCATGAGTGTGCAGCCTTCATTAATCCCTGTTGCAGAGATTAGTCATCCTTGTCAATGCAGATTATTATGTTACAGTACGTGGCATGGGAAGGCAACAAACTAATGTTATACAGGCAGTCCCCAGGCTACGTACAGGATAGATTCTGTAGGTTTGTTCTTAAGTTGAATTTGTATGTAAGTCGGAACTGTATATTTTATAATTGTAACCCCAGTCAAAACTTTTTTGGTCTCTGTGACAATTGGATTTTAAAAATGTTGGGTTGTCATAAGAACCAGGATTAACAATAGAGCTTCATTACAGACGCCTGTGATAACTGTTACAGCTGATTACTGTAGTCCAGGGCTAACAAACAGTAAATTACCAATATCCAGAGGTCCGTTTGTAACTAGGGGTCGTCTGTAAGTCGGGTGTTCTTAAGTAGGGGACCACCTCTACTGGTAATTTTGGTGTAGGCTGTAATACCACGATAAGCTGCGCACACGTGGCCGCCATGATGGAGGGAAGTGGCACCTCCGCTACCTACTACCTGTATGATGGAGAGGGGAGCCATCGTGGAAGACGCTTTGTATAGATGTTTCATGGCTTGTTGTGATCTCTGCTACTTCCATTGAATGAGAATATTTACTATTGGGGATGAAAATGTGAGATGATGACACAAGTGACCTATCCAGCAGGACTCCGTGTAAGGGTAAGGGGGTGTCCTTAGATGACCCTCATATAGGCCTGCCTTCCTGAGCTGGATACAGTACTGTTATTACATCACCTAATATACGGTAAGTGGCCGTAATGTTTATAATTAAAAAAAAAAGAATCAATAGCTCTTGACGGGTCGGTCAGTATCTCTATGACTCTCATTACCGATAAGCAGCCGTTCCGTTGCTCTTCTCCTCTGTGCGTCCATCAGAGCCGCCGTCTGTGGTTTTCTATCTCCTCGCTCTGGGCTGATTATCGCTATTAACCCATAGAGTACAAATATTAGCACCTGGGGAAGGCCGATGGGGGAGGTTAAGGATGGAGGGGGGAGGGGGGGCATGTGAATCTGCTCACTCTATTGCTAACAGAAGTCCTTGCGGGACATTTAGCAATTTGGGCGCAGGGTGGCACAGGAAACGTGCTATATTTTTTAGTGGGATTCAATGAATTTGTGGCACAGGGGATTCATGGATTGGCGCATGGACCGAAAGGAATAGAAAGGAATAGAAGTCCCTAGAACAGCTATTTGTATCAAAATTGCTCTCCAAAAACAACTCGGAAAAATAGCAGCACCGGAAAAGTGTTGGATTCACAAGTTGTGACATAATTTTGCGCCCAAAAAACAAAAAAAGCTGTGAGGGTCGGAAAACTGCCAAATTGTGGCACCGTCAGTTCATAAATAAGACGCAAGAGGTGCAGCTATGGGGAAAAAAATTCCGGGAGTTTTCCATGATTGTGCATTATGGATTCAGAAGTCTCCTGCACAGATTAGGATTGGCAGGGGGTCCCCTCAATTCTCCACCATTGTCCTATCCATGTTGCAAAACCTTCTGTCTCTCTCTCTCTCTGGACCTCGGTTTGCACCTTACGCTTCCTTCCCTAGCCCCTCACCAGGAACGTCGGTTTTAGCTGGTGACAGGCTCCCAATATCCCATGCTATGCTGATTTGAAAAATGCCTTTGTCAGCGATCTGAATACTGCGACTACTTTGTAAAATTAATTTCACATAACCAGTTCCCTGTCAGCAATGTATGGTGTGTGCTGGGGATGTGTTTCAGTTGCAACCTGTGTGTGCTTGTGTCTCAGTCTCCTTTCCTTCACACTCATCCAGCTCCCTCCCCCTCCCCCACTTCCTGTCATGTGCATTGATCCGGCTTGGGAGGGGCTACAGTTGCCCTCTGGGACTCACCACACGCTGCTGGCAGGGAGCCAGGTTGCGTGAAATAAAGTTTTATAAAGTATTGCCAGAATGCTGCATCCATAGGCTATTGGAACCTGTCACCAGCTAAAAGGACATTCCTGGTGACCAGGTTCACCCTTAACTACACAGCAGATGTAGTTCAACATAGAGAGCTAAGAGCACATGCTACAATCCTGGGATTTATATCATGTCCTCCTGCTGTATAAACAATGGTATGGGCAATAGCTGCAGATTGTACAGTCCCTTTAAGACTCACACAATACATTAACACAGAAGGCTTCAGGTGGCTGGAAAGTTGCCCTTAGCTGTCATCCCCGGCTGGATCCATTCATGGGGGTGGACTTTATAGCGCTGCGTTACTTGTCAGATTGGCAGTATGTAAGCTGTACGGCGCGGGGAGCAGATGTTACAATAAAGCCGGCAGACACAGACAAATAGCAATTCATTCTGTAGCAGATGAAACTAATCACAATTCATATGATCTGCTGGGAAATTCATCTCTTCGGATAGAAGTGGAAGATTTTACAATTAGGAGGTAGAAGCCAAAAAAACACATCGCCCCCTGGATGTGTCAGATCAAGGAAACCGGTCCCTTCTCTTTTCTTTTTTACAGTCCAAAAAGAATTCATTAGAGCGTACAATACTTTTGCAAAGCAGCGCCGTACACCGCGCCTCTGAGCAGAGAGAGATAAAGATGTCTGCGCCGATACATTGTAGCAAAAATTCTTTTATGAACTGTGCACAGACAGGTAATAAATCATTGACGGGTGGGAGTCTAATGTTTTCATCAGTGCCAATACCGAAAAAGAGCATCTAGGCACAAGCCTCAACGCTCCTCCGAATCATAGATTTATCACCTCTGCAATGGATGAACGAAAAACCCCTTTAAGGCATAAAGGTAACAGCAAAGGTACAAAACCAGAGTTGTGGGAAGAAACACAGTATAGATTTGATGCCGCTCAATATCAAAAAGTAAGTTACAATTCACTGACAGCAAGCAGAAACTGAAAGTGTCAAGAACCCGAAACACAAACATGACCATTGGATACTAAAGTGAACCTGTCACCAGGAATGTCATTTTTAGCTGTTGACAGGCTCCCATATCCAATGCTGTGAGGGATGATTAAGAGCCGTTACTTAGGCTCGAAATGCGTCACCAGTTAACATTTTTAGCCATCCTGATGGATTGGAATTTTCAACCTCTTTTTCCAATAAAGTATTTTTCGTTTTCACTATGGTTTAAACTATTTTCACGTATCTGAGGAGCAAGTTACGGGAATAATTTTGTTTGTCTATAGTCTAACCCAGCCGGACCCGGGCCAATTGTCTCTCCACGTGCACGGCCAACCAAACACAGTTTGGCAACTACATCTCCAAGGTGAGCTGGAAATATTACCAAATGTCCTCTATTTTTGCTTCCAATATCCTATGCTATGCTGATTCAAAAAATGTCTTTGTTAGCATTCAGAATACTTCCACTACTTTAGAAAGTGTTATTTCACATTACCTGGCTCCCAACAAGCAGCGTGTGGTGAGTCCCGGAGGAAGGGGCAGCTGCAGCCTGTGTGTGTCTGTCTCAGTCTCCTAATGCATTCTTCCTCTGCTCCACACGATCTCTCTCCCCTGCCTGCTCAATGCACATGACAGGGAGAGGGACGGAGGGAGATGGTGTGGAGTAGGGGAAGAATGCATGAGGAGACTGATATAGGCACATACAGGCTGCAGCTGTCCCTTCCTCCAGGACTCACCACATGCTGCTCGCTGGGAGCTGCCAGGTAATGTGAAATAACACTTTATAAAGTAGTGACAGTATTCAGAATGCTGACAAAGGCATTTTTTAAAATCAGCATAGGATCAGCTAAAGGGACATTCCTGGCGATAGGTTCTAATAATATATATTACATATAATATATACAGTTAATTCTTAGTATCAGACTGCACAAAGAAGAAACAAGGCTTCAAGTAGCAGACTATAGGCGGCCACTTACAGCTCCTGCAGTCTGATACTGATCAACAGGATATACGATCATTTCATTCTATATGAACAGCATATACCATGCACAATACATTATATATCAGGCAGCACAGAGAAGACATGGGGATTCAAGCTCCAGAATACAGACTGCCACATCAATATTCATCCAGGCTGATACTATAGGCTGAACCAAGGGTCAATAAGAAGACTAAAGACCACCAATGGTCATGTGGCCACCAAGAGCCAACCAACTACTGGTTTTGTGCCTCAAACCAGCAATTGGCTATCAGGGCATGCTGGGAGTTTTGCCACAGTTTAAAGGTCAATGCCCCAGAACTTACACCAAAAATACATTTGTATGATATGATTGTAGAGTAAAACAATGGATAATCAAGATTGATTTATGACCATGGGCCACACCGGTGAAGGCCATGGACTTGGGGGGGTTGGACTAGCAGAGAGGCCACCGAAAGAGTGGTCCTGACCAAGGGGTAAGGAGGGAGAGAATTTTGGACTTACCTGGGTGACGAGTGGCTCGAGGAGGCTCTCCACGGTAAGAGTCCGGATTTCAAGACTTTTGGGGTCCCATTTAAGAATAATTGGCGAAGTTGCGGACGTCATTTTTCTGGAAGAAACGTGAAAGGTAAAATTAAAATAAAAGTTATCAAAGTCAAGTAAATAAAATGAGTCTTATTCACATCCAACTCCTTCATGGATTTCCATGTAAACCCAACCAGACATGACCAGACACTGATAGTTATTATTTTTCTTCTTGCGTAGGTCTTCCACCAGTCAAATGAGGGACAAATATGGCTGTCAATTCTCAACAGAGGTTGTCTCCAAAAAATCCCTTTAATAAAGTCAGGTGCTGATCCCCGTTGAAGCGATAACAATGTCCATTTAGATTGTGTAGTAAGTGGTCACAGAGCAGCACATACAATTCACATTCTTATCTATGAAGGAGGTCTAACACCACGAAAACCAAACCAATGGAACAACCAAAGAAGCCAACGGCACAACGAAAGAGAGGAAGAAGGGTGCACAAAGCTCCCAAATCTTAAAGTGAGTGCAGACAAGACTAGGTAGCCCCCAATGCTATAGCAGAGAATTTATCAGTCTTATAAGTAAGATGGTAGCCGCAGTGTTGGGTTTTTTCTTGAACCCCACAAATGAAATGATTCTGGGGGCTCAAATTAGGTCGCCTTCTGCTGGACATTTGCCAACTGGTGAAGTCTTAAGTTGAGCCCTTAAAGGACATCTACTACCAGACCATTTTCATTTAAAAATACAGAACTTTTTTTAAAAAAATGTATGTACAAAGCTGTATTAGGGCTTTTTTTCTGCCTAACAAACTGCCCTTCCTAGTGAATCGGCATGGGATATAAAATACCTTTCCGATTCCGTGGAAGCAGGAAAAAAATTCCAAATGCAATGAAATTGTAGAAAAACCGTGCTTGTTCCCTTGCTTCCATGTGGATACAGATTTTAGGGCTTTCACTGTGCGCCCCTGCTGACACGTCTACTTTATTATTTTGGTCGGTACAATAACAGAGATACTAAATGTATCTACAGTAAGTTTGACTATGGTTTAATAGAGTTTCGTACATACATTGTTTTCTTTATTTTGCCCTGTTTAGATGCCAATAACTTTTTCATACTTCGGCGCACAGACCTGCACAAGGCGTCATTTTTTTCGGGATGCGATGAGGTTTCATTGCTAACATTTTGGGGACTCGCAAACCTTTTGATTGCTTTTTAATAAAATTTCTATGGGCGCTATTTTCCATTACGGAGTTCAGTGCCCGTTTTTATACTTTGATAGTTTTGGACTTTTGCGATGCGGCACTACCCAAAATGTTTATGATTTTATTTGTCTGTTTATTTTTATATCAGTTCTAAGGAAAGGTGGGGGGTGATCTGAATTTTTATTTATTTTTTTACAATGTCCCATGTACATGTATATACAGCCACAAGTATACGTCCCCCATTAACCGGCCATTGTCACATGGAGCGAGACGGTGCCACACACAAGGAAATAGAGGATATGTCCTCTCTTTTCCCGTGTTACGGGCCGTACCAAATGCATTGCTATGGAGAGGAGAAGTACCATTGGGAGTGTAATTTTTATAATCCATAGGGTACTTTAACCCTTGGAAGTCTGAGAGCTCCTACCATATACTGCAATACTACAGTATTGTAGCATATGGAGAATCTACTATGGATCTATAACAATATGCCTCTGGCACACTGTTATAGATCCTGCTGAATGACAGGTCCTGGAGTCTTATAAAGATTCAAGGCTGCCATGGCACAGATCATCACTTCCTATGATGCCATGGGGAATGCTGATCCCATCCAAGATGGCACCGCTGGCATTTAACTGCATAATTTAACAAACAACCACATATATGATGAGCGCTCTGCCACTGAGCGCATCCTTAACGGCATTATAATGTACGTAATAATGTGTTGAGGAGTAAATTACCCTGGGAACGTGGCAGTTCCTTACTGTTTTCTAGATCTCGTCAGAAGAAACCTGTTTACCTCCAGTGCTCTGTCCATTGTGATGAGATGGACACACATATGTAGAGAGTTCATTTAAGGACACAGTGATCACTACTTTGTTTATGCATCAAAACAACCTACTAGTTACATCCATTGGGTGCTCCTGTCCAGCACAGCACCTCTAGCACCACCTTCTGTTGATTTGTGTCCTGTAAGACATAACTTGCCGATTGCAGGTAGCCATATCCTGAGTATTGGCTACAATGTATCAGTGTTGGTAAAATGTATTAGCCTGAGAATGAACCAGTCTCAATACAATTGTCAGATTGAAAGTTTTCCATTTTTTGGAGGTAAACAAGAAAATCCTGATCACTGACAGCGAGTCAATATTGTGAATGTGATCATGTTCAGATAGGCAACAAAACGAGAAGGTCACAACAAATCATTACACCCCTGTACCCTCGGTAGACCCACATTTTTTAGTAGCCCTGTCCCCAGAACAGCTCCCGTCCTAACAAGGACAGTCCCAGGCGGTCCTTAAAATCTAAAGCACCCTAGGATTGCCGTAGAATGCCTTCCCAACGCGTTTCCAGATCCACCATCCAGGAGGATCTTTCATCAGGGGAAATAAGACAAGGTGCATAAATAATATCAGGTTCGTCACGCCATGGACAGTGGTCCTACAAAGAACACAGCGGTGGAGCCGCCACTTATTACTGCTCTCCATTTCTTCTGGTGTTATGAGATGGAGTGTGGCTCTGGTCTGAAGTACTTTATGACCTTTTATTGAATATATTAAAAGTTATGTTTCAATAAGCTTTTGTTCACCCTTCCTATACTTGTACATTGGCAGAACATTCTCCCCTCTGAGCCGGAGAAGCGTCCAGTCCTGTGACAATGAAGTGAAGCATTAGAAACCAATTACATCCCCTCTTGCGTGGTGGGAGCAGCACAGGAATGGAGGTGTCGCCACTGATTTTAGTAACGCGACGTCTCGAGGTGTTCGTCTGTCAGTTACAAGGAGTTTTAGAGACAATGAGTGAAACAAGCGATTATCTTGACCCAGAAGGAACACTAAAAGGTCTTCAGCGAAGAAGTACGTAAGACGTGTAAAATATAGCTGTCTCCTCCGGGTCAGGGTGCTACCAGAAAACAAAGACAAGCTGACATCGTGTGGGCGATCTGCCTGACGAGGACGGTACACGGGACACAAGACGTCTGTCTGCAGTCTAATGCATTCTCTACAGAAAGCTTGACTTAGTTTTT
Source organism: Engystomops pustulosus (assembly GCF_040894005.1). Lineage (NCBI taxonomy): Eukaryota > Metazoa > Chordata > Amphibia > Anura > Leptodactylidae > Engystomops > Engystomops pustulosus. The sequence goes on from NC_092411.1 coordinate 279,013,030, forward strand.
AACTTCTGCTTGTTGTGGGTGGAGATGTAATGTGCTACATCCAATCAGATCATGGGAGTCATGACAGCAGCAGCAGAGGAGTGTGTTGATCTTGTCATGGGCAGTGACCTGTCCATTCATTTGAGGGCATTAGTGAGGACAACACTGTATGTGATGGGACCATTGTCTTCATGTAAGGGTGGATTCACTTTGGCGTAAGCTGTGTGTCTATTGCACGTTGCTTCCATTTTGTCCCCCAATTAATTTTTTTTCATGTTTGTTATGCTTTTTTTTGTTCCATTTTGTTCACGTCCATAAAGAAAAACTGAAGGTTTAACATTGGTCAGAAAACATAACCACCCTCGACCCCGAAGAAATGGGAAGGAAACCGCAGCACATTCAATAGAATCTTGGTGCTTAATTTTGTATCCGTTTTGGTTTTACAGGAAGAAGGGAGGAAAATGTAGACACTGGAAGTGCAGTAGGGCATCCAGCAGCACAGAGTATTTTAGTAGAAGGATAAGATAATTTTGCAGGGTGAACAAATCGGTCAATGTATGTAATTACAGTATATGAGAGAGGAGAGGGCTGCATATTGCAGGGAAGTCTCATGATGTAGGGATCCCAAAGCCGTAGAGGAGTCCTATTGGTCTACACTTTTTGGGGGACTTTTTAAAAAAACAGAACCCAGTTATCACAACACGACATAATCCAGCGCCCCAGGTCACTATGTATAATAATGGTGCCCAGTAACCATCCCCACGACGCCGCGTTCCCATAACCCGCAGCGCGGTACTGGCTGATCTACAATACGGCTATAACCGTCTCCTCCAGCAGAAAGTCGTTGTCTTTCCTCTATATAATTTCGTGGTGCAAGGAACATAATTATCCATGTGAATCAGACAATATGCTCGCTCCTCCGCCATATGCTTCACTATTAATACAACACGAGACGTTCCTGCGCCGCCATCGAAAAGCGAAGCGACTGTAGATCCCCTGCGCGGAGACCTGCTGAAGGGGGTTTGCTTCATTATTGATACTGATTGATGATCTGTTCATAGGATTAGTGATTAGTATTTCAGATTAGTGGGGACTCCTACTCATCAGCTGATTTGTGGGGGCCCCTGCTGAGCACTGCTGTGCTCTGAGCTCTCTGCAGGAAATGGTCTTTCCTCTTTATTGTAATTTAAAGGAAATTTACTGTCAGAATCTATTATGAGAGACCATGGGGGACACTTATGGGGGACACTTATGGGGGACACTTATGGGGGACACATATGGGGGACACTTACGACTCTTTCCCACCCACCTTGATTTTTCACACCTGTGATTCCATGGTTGCACGGATGCCTTACTGAGCCAATGGGGCTCATTTACTAAGGGTCCGTCGGATGCACTTTCATTGGGTTTCCCGACGATTTCCGATTTGCGCCGAATTGCCCTGGGATTTTGGTGCATGCGATCGTATTTTGGCGCATTGGGGCCGGCTTTCACGCAACAGAAATCGGAGGGCTTAGCCGTCGGACAACCCGATGGATTAGGGAAAACCGCGGAATTTAAAAAATGTTTTGTGTCGCAAGATCACGCACTTACATGCACCAGGAAGAACTCCGGCGGATCTCGGCGCAGCAGCGAGACCTGCTGGATATCGGGCGCACGACCTTAGTGAATCCCGGCAGACCCGAATCCTCGTCGGACATCGTGCCGCGGGATCGCGACTGGACCGGATAAGTAAATGAGTCCCTATGTTCCATAGGGGCGTTTTCACATTTCAGTTTTCCACCAATCCGTTGTCCGTTAAAAAATTTTTGAAACCAATTCCAGGAACTGGATACTTTTTTCAAGTATGCGGATCACAGAAGGCAATAGAAGTCGATGGGTCTGCAAAAAGAACGGACCTGATGACCCATTTTTTCCCACTATTTAGGCTGGGGAAGCAGGTTTTACAAATGTGCAACCAAGTTAAATCTTCAACTTTTTTTGCTGACGCAAACCAAAGATGGTAGAAAAATGAAGACAAAACGGAAACAACATCCCTAACTCATAGATCCAGGCACCGTGATTGTGGTAATCTTCTTATACTTGTTATCCATGGCCTCCTTCCTTCTAAAGTCAACTTGTATAATTATGCTAATAAGTCTGAATCAACTTTTATATTTATGCTAATATTGGAGGGCGTTACCAGAGCTGCTCCATACTGTAGCTTCACAGGCTGTTACACTGTACAGCGGCATTTCCACCCTTCCATTCTGTGAGATTACATCAGGCAGAGGGAGGGGGAAGTGCTGGGGGAGCATGGAGAAGGGGGAGACAGTGTAACAGCCTGTGAACCTACAGTTAGAAGGGGCTCTTGTAGCCCATTATCATAATTATGAAAATTGATTTTAGAAGGAAGCAGGCCATGGATAACAAATATACGAAGATTACCAGGTTGCTTATGATGGATTTTGATGGTAGATTGGAAAGGCTGTGGAGCAGTCCAGTGCTTAGAGCTAAGAGCACAGCAGTGTGAGGATACTCCCCAATAAAAAGCTCCAATTCTGAGGCTATTCTCAAGCCGTGGACAGAGCATAACCCTCCATAGACTTGACTGTGACTCGACTGAACTTGAGTATCCTCAAGGTGGACGTACATAGTGCTATATACAGTGAACACTAGGTGGCGCCAAACTATGCAAGCGAATGTTAATAAATTGTAACAATTTTTTTTCTGTAGTTACACTGAATATGATTTATTATTTATGAAATATCTTTGCTACTCATGATCCATTGTTCAGCATTGAGGATTAAAAGGATAATATTTGCCCCTTTGCCCCAATGACCTATTGATGAATAACGCCCCCTTGTGTCCATCCAATAAAACACACTTTCTGCAACTGAGCATTTGTTCCATGTCCCAAATATATTCCGTGTAATGTGCGGCAGACGTCCATTCATCAGCGGGATGAGATATGCGCTACGGATCTGTCAGCACAAGTCAGTGGCGGATGATTTGCCTGCGCCGACAATGTGTCTCCTTCTGATGTGAATGTGAAATACACCAAGTCCTCGGCCGCCGCAGACCCCGTATCTGTGACAGCCCATTTGCATTTTACTTCTGGCATCTGACTGGTTATTCCAAGTAGATGGATTTTAACCCTTCTCCCGCATCCCAGCTTATAAAGTACAACGTCTATTAGTAACATTTCCAAGATCTCTGTTTGCTGTCAGTAAATGAAAACAGAGGACAGAGTTTGTGACAATTAAATGTGTGGTAACCGATCTGATACAGTGCAACAAATTATCAGCATGAGAAAGGGCAAAGCTGACGTATGCAGCTAATGGACCATTGTTTTATAGGAATGCAATTGTAACAAACTCCCAGATGTGAGAAGGCTAACATTTAATGGTAGTGGCCAACTATGTTGAAAATGATCACACCTTAGCATCATGGGACAATATATGTCCGTCCTCATAGCATCTCCCATGTGTCCCTCTCTCTCTCTCACAGTAGGATGAGACATGAGACAGGATGGGACATGATCTCCTTCTGCAGGTCTTTCTATTCATCAGAGCTCAGACATGTAAACAAAGAATGACGTAAAGTCTGCACAAAGCACAAAAGTAAGTAGCAAAAATGCTGAACCACTTGATGAATATTCAGGGATTAATATTAAGACAGTAAAGACTGATGGGCAAATTAAGTAAAAGAGCGACCAACCCCAGCAGCAGGAAATTCTTGTGATCATTGGGAGTCCCAGAGGCCGTCCTATCCAGTGGAGAAGTAGAAATACACCTTTAAGCACCTTGAACCCCACACCAGATCTTATTCAGGATCATGTGTATTTTGTCCTCCAAAATGCCTGAAGCAACCTCCCTGCTGAGTACCTACATCCAGAGAAGATCTGTTCTTAGTTTGTGAAGATGTCTGGAACAACATCTCTGCCGAGTTCCTACATCCAAGAAGATCTGTGCTTAGTTGAAACAAGCTTCCTGCTGAGTTTGTACACCCACAAAAGATCTGTTCATAGTTCTACAATATGTCTGGAAAACTCAGTTTCTATATCCATAGAAGATCTGTGATTAGTTTTCCAAGATCTTTAGACCAACCTCCCGTCTGAGTTCCTACAACCACGAAAGATCTGTTCTTAGTTCTACAAGATGTTTGGAACAACCTATCTGCTGAGTGCCACATCAACAGAAGATCTGTATTTAGTTCTCCAAGAAGTCTGGAAGAGCCTTCCTGCTCAATCCCTTCAAAAACTGTTTCCTGCTAGATCTGAAGACCTGTTTCCTGCCAGATCTGGAACCCTGCATCATGCCAGATCTGGAACCCTGTGTACCTTCAGCCTGAGCTAGAACACTGTGCACCCTGAACCTTGTGTACCCCAAACCTATACCTCATCCATTATTCTGCTCGTGCTTCTACCTATCTATGAAACCTCTCGTGAACCCCGTTCTGGTGTCAACTGGATCATGTTTCCCAAAGTCAGAGTAGGGAATGTCGACCAGAAGACCCTTACCTTTAGTGTTTGTTAGGCTTGTAAGGTAGGTGACACTAGTTGTGGGTGAGTTTTAGGCCTGCAACCCTTTCTCTATCGTTACATTGCTTTTATGTTTTATATCTTGATCTAAAGTGGTCATCACAATTAGCTGCAGAGATGAGGTCCTGGGTTCAGGTCACATTAGCAGTTTTATTTTTACCCATGGTTCTGTTGGGATCCCCTAGATCAGTGAAGGCAAATCTTTTAGAGCCTGAGTGCCCAAATTTTAACCAAAATCCACTTATTTATTGCAAAGTGCCAGCGCAGCAACTTATTTCTCCTTGTTCTTTGACAACTTTCAATCGTTCAGCCTCCTAAAGACACCAACGCAGTTGAAAGGAGGAGGGCAAATTCGTCTATCATTGTGGGAAGATTCTGTAGGAAGATTCTTTGAGTCCAATCTGGTGAACTTCATGCTGGGGTGATGGCCTGGGTGCCCACAGAGAGGGCTCCGAATGCCACCTCTGGCACCAGTGCCATAGGTTCACCACCACTGCCCTAGATCCCAGAGCTATATTATGTGGCAGGTCAGGTGGTGGGTTCTGATGGAGATGAATTATGCATTCCCTACGCTGCGCTCCTCAGATCTCCAAAAAATAATAGTCAATAAATAAACTAAGTAAAGTTACTGTTCAGCCGTATTTCATCCGCTGCTTCCAGAAGACAATAACATCTTTATTTGGAAATCTGTAATTTACCAAGAAGAGGTGGAGAAGGTTCATGAGGAATAAAGAAACAATGAGGCGGCAGAGCTGCGGGAAGCGGCAAACTCAGCTTCACAAATAATTCATGAGCCAACGAGACGACTGTTAATATTTCCTTTCATTTGTATAAAAATATCTAAAAATCACACGTGCCGATATAGAGATGTTTTCATTCCAAAGTTGCAGATTGGCTTCTAAATATTGTTTTATAACTTTTCTTTTCTAAAACAAAGCTCCAAACGCTCTGCATAGACATAGAGGTAATTAATAAAATTCTTGTCACCAGTAACCACCACTAGGGGAGCTCTAGATCTTACTGCATACTGTGCTATTTTTGAGTTCAAGTACAGATGAGTGGACCCGAACTTTAGATTCATTGGGGCAAATTAACTTACCCCGATCCGGAGTGTCCGACCAAGATGAAGTCCGGCGCGATTCAAGGAGCTTGTGCGCCCGATTTCCTGCATCTGACGCTTCCCCGCCAAGGGTTCGCCTTCTTCTTCCCGGTGCTTGGAAGTGCGTGTCCTGTGACACAATTTCCGATGTTAAATCCTGCGCGTTGTCGCAATCCATTGGATTGACCGACTGCCCACCCCCTGATTTGTGTCGTGTGAAAAATCCCCTGTTAAATGTGGCACAACTTGGAAATCGGCGGGAAACCCAACAAAAATGTGCTCCGCAGACCCTTAGTAAATGTGCCCCATTGTCTTCTCCTTCAACAGCTCCATGCAACCTGGACACATTGCTTGATTTTAATCAAGCAGCTTTGTGCCATGGCTGGCTGTGACTGGTCAGTTATGTCCACCTGGCCAATCCCACCCATGCCTAGTTGCTAGGAGTGTAAAGCTGCCAGATTGGCTGCTCAAGGAACATGTCCAGGCTAGACGGAGCTGGCGAATGGAAGATGCCGAATATAAAGTTCTGGTCAGTCCATCTCTATTAATAAGCAGTCTATAGCAAACTCATGAGCTACCCTTGTGGAGTTTGGAGTCAAAAATTGTAGGTTTTCAGTCATTTTAATAATCAAGATTATTGCTATGGCTGGTCGATAATTTAAATGTGGATTACTTTTCAGGATTAATCTTAAAATAAAGACAAAATTGAACCCTAAACAAAGACAAAATTACCAACTTTATTTTCACTGTAATTTTACTTGTAATACCATGTCTGTCCTCTTGGTGCGCTGTTAAAAATACACAAACTTATTAGATAAATGTAGCAGCATACTCTATAGCTCCTCCTAGTGGTTAAAATACTTACAGCAGTAGGTTTAACAAGTAGAGATGAGTAAAAAGATTGTTTAACTTCTCATGAATGTTGTCAAAAGAGTTTGGGACTAGTCCTGTTAAATCTGCTAATGACTGCATAAAGTTGGTCCATTAAGATAGGAAAGATTGCACCGGGAATCAAGAACACTCACTAAGAATCTTGGGGATCTTGGAGATTCCAATGTTGGCTTCTAGATTTGTTCTGCTAAAACCCTCTTAGACTGTAAAAATCTTAGTTCCAAGCGGTAGCCCAGGACCCAAGCCTTCTTGGAGGCCCATGTCCACCTAAACCAGCCAGTTTTATATTGAGGCCTTCACCCTTGTACATCTGTTCCTGCTCTCAATACACATGTACTCAGGAGCAATTTCAGGACCGCTGAAGGTCCTCCAAAGGTCCTGAAACCACAGTTTGAAAGCAACAGAAGGGACACATCCTCCATTCCCCAAGAAGCTGATTCTAGTGCCAGATGTAGGAAGTGATTCTAGACAGACTTGTAGGGCTATAATATCCATACAGCCCATGAGCCATCTTAATCCACCACTGGTTCCATATTACATTCAAAGTTCTAGGACCTTGGAGAACAGGGCCAGGACCTGGTAACAATGACCTTGGAACAGAGTCTTGATTGGGTAGATAAGCATCTTCCCAGTATCGCTCTCCTGAATCGGTCATCATTGAAGGTTTGGTGGAACTTGGAACCTTGAGCTTAGAACTTACCATGGGATAGAAAGTTCTAGAAGAAAGGGACAAGTTTTCAGGGCTTTTATGGAAACTTTTCATTTTGACCAAATTTACTGGATCAAGTCTCATAACCGATTCTTTGACATTTGGCCTGAGATTAGTTTGGGAAAATTTTCTAATTTCTATTTATAGATTGATAGTTGGTAATTCTGTCCCAAGGTAAAAGAGATGGAAACCAATTAGTATGAACGTATCTCAGCTCTGTCCAATCCCCCAATTACCTGCCCCCTTCTCCCTTGTAGCTCCTCTCTTGGCCTAGGTGACAGCATTAGAACAGATCCGGGGATTTTACAAGGTGACTGACTTCCACCAGCCAAAAACTGCTGATGCGTGAAGACTCACAAATAACTGCTCATCAAAAATCCCCAATCTCCTCCGCCGTATCCTGACCGAGATGCCGTCCCCATTGTTTTTTATTACCGCGCCGGCCATTAAAGGTCACTTTCTGGAGTCTTAATTGCACATTGCAGAGGCAATTGTACACGGGTCAGCGGCTTCTAACTAGTTAAATTACTAAGTCTCATAATAATAATAATATGTTTTCCCACTTCATATCACTGAGGAGGCCACGTGATGGTTATCATTACTGCCACGACATGGAGATACTACTCCGGGACAAGCATAACACATGGAGGATGGACGATGGAATGTAAAGGTTTTATAATAGCTTGATGAGATCCAACCTAGATCAGAGAGATCCAAGAGATCCAATATAGATCAGAGAGATCTATGAGATCCAATATAGATCAGAGAGATCCAACCTAGATCAGAGAGATTCAAGAGATCCAACCTAGAACAGATCAGAGAGATCTATGAGATCCAATATAGATCAGAGAGATCCAACCTAGATCAGAGAGATCCAAGAGATCCAACCTAGAACAGATCAGAGAGATCTATGAGATCCAATATAGATCATAGAGATCCAACCTAGATCAGAGAGATTCAAGAGATCCAACCTAGAACAGATCAGAGAGATCTATGAGATCCAATATAGATCAGAGAGATCCAACCTAGATCAGAGAGATTCAAGAGATCCAACCTAGAACAGATGAGAGAAATCTATGAGATCCAATATAGATCAGAGAGATCCAACCTAGATCAGAGATATCCGAGAGATCCAACCTAGAAGAGATGAGAGAGATCTATGAGATCCAATATAGATCAGAGAGATCCAACCTAGATCAGAGAGATCCAACCTAGAACATAACAGAGAGATCCAATTTAGATAAAATCAGAGAGATGGATGACATCCAATTTAGATCAGATCGGAAAGATCCAACCTAGTTCAGATTTTAGAGATCCATGAGATCCAACCTAGATCAGATCAAAGAGATCCAAGGGACACAACCTAGATCAGATTAAAGAGATCACACCTAGATTAGATCAGAGAGATCCAACCTTGATCGAATCAGTGAGATCCAACTTAGATCAGATCAAAGAGATCCATGAGATCCAACCTACATCAGACCAGAGAGATCCATTAGATCAAACCTTGATTAGATCAGAGAGATCTAAGAGACCCAATGTAGATCAGATCAGAGAGATGTATGAGATCCAATCTAGATCAGATCAGAGAGATAGAACCTAGATCAGATCAAAGAGATTCATTAGATCCAACCTAGATCAGATCAGAGAGATCTAAGGGACACAACCTAGATCATATTTAAGAGACCAAACCTACATCAGATCAGAGATATCTAACCTAGATCAGAGATATCCAACCTTGATCAGAAGGAACCAACCTTGATCAGATCAGTGACATCCAACCTAGACCAGGTAAGAGAGATATCAAGCCAAGATTAGCTCGGAAAGACCCAACCTAGATTGGATCAGAGAGATCTATGAGATCCAATGCAGGTCACACTGAGGTTCCTTGGGACAGCCAGGATAAGTAGTCTTGGTGACTGTAGAAAATAGGGATATTTGCTCCTGGACTTCTGAAGCTTCTTAGAGTCTGGACCATTGGTTCTCTGGTCCACCAGTTTGGATCCAATCATTGTTCTAAGCAACACATTTACTACAAGGGACAAAAATGGTTGTTGTTGGGTGTATTCTGTCCCCATCACCCTAAACACTGATCAAATACACTCAAAAAACGTACTATGGGAAGCCCACTAGAGCTGGGTCTTTGGTGCTCTGGTCAACCAGTCCGGGTCCAATCCTTATTGTAAATATTGCACTTCCTAGGAGTGTTGTGGCCGGTAGGACCCATGACTCTACACACGGCTGTAGCGTGTCCTGTCCCTGCTGCCTGATGGGATTCTCCCGGACACTCATTTAGTCTACACTGTGGACTTTCAGTTCCAGATGCTCCAGACCAGACTGAGACATATGTGGCAAACGTCTTACTGTATAATCCATGCAACGCAGTGCTCAGCGCTAAGAGCACAGCAGTGTGAGGACACGCCCCCATTGTTCTGGGATAAGCTAAAGAATCTTAGAATATATAATAATTTTGCACATTCAGAACCTAACCATGTCTGCAGAGAGCTAAGAGCACAGAAGTGCCAGGACTCTAGCGCCTTGCAGCGCTGGGGTCCTGGTTTAAGTCCCACCCAGGTCAACATCTGCAAAGAGTATGTATGTTCTCTCCGTGTTTGTGTGGGTTTCCTCCGGGTCCTCCGGTTTCCTTCCTCCAGCAGTGGATGTGTATTCTTTACTGCAGCTCTGGAAGTGTACTGTGTATTTCCTGCTGCAGCTCTGAATGTGTTCTGTGAATGTCTCGCAGCAGCTCTTGATGTGTTTTATGTATTCCTCACTGCAGCTCTGGATGTGTCCTGTGTATTCCTTGCAGCAGCTCTGCATGTGTTCTGTGTATATCTTGCAGCAGCTCTGGATATGTTCTGTGTATGTCTTGCAGCAGCTCTGGCTGTGCTCTGTGTATGTCTTGCGGCAGATCTGGATGTGTTCTGTGTATGTCTTGCAGCAGCTCTGGCTGTGCTCTGAGTATGTCTTGCGGCAGATCTGGATGTGTTCTGTGTATGTCTTGCAGCAGCTCTGGATGTGTTCTGTGCATGTCTTGCAGCAGCTCTGGATGTGTTCTGTGTATGTCTCGCAGCAGCTCTGGATGTGTCTGTGTATGTCTTGCAGCAGCTCTGGATGTGTTCTGTGTATGTTTTGCAGCAGCTCTGGATGGGTCTGTGTATGTCTTGCAGCAGCTCTGGATGTGTTCTGTGTATGTCTCGTAGCAGCTCTAGATGTGTTTTATGTATTGCTTTCAGCAGCTCTGGATGTGTTTTATGCATTCCTCACTGCAGCTCTGGATGTGTGCTGTGTATTCCTTGCTGCAGCTCTGCATGTGTTCTGTGTATGTCTTGCAGCAGCTCTGGATGTGTTCTATGTATGTCTTGCAGCAGCTCTGGCTGTGTTCTGTGCATGTCTTGCAGCAGCTCTGGCTGTGTTCTGTGTATGGGTTGCAGCAGCTCTGGATGAGTTCTGTGTATGTCTTGCAGCAGTTCTGTATGTGTTCTGTGTATGTCTTGGAGCAGCTCTGGATGTGTTCTGTGCATGTCTTACAGCAGCTCTGGCTGTGTTCTGTGTATGGGTTGCAGCAGCTCTGGCTGTGTTCTGTGCATGTCTTGCAGCAGCTCTGGCTGTGTTCTGTGCATGTCTTGCAGCAGATCTGGATGTGTTCTGTGTATGTCTTGCAGCAGCTCTGGATGTGTTCTGTGTATGTCTTGCAGCAGTTCTGTATGTGTTCTGTGTATGTCTTGCAGCAGCTCTGGCTGTGTTCTGTGCATGTCTTGCAGCAGCTCTGGATGTGTTCTGTGTATGTCTTGGAGCAGCTCTGGATGTGTGCTGTGCATGTCTTACAGCAGCTCTAGCTGTGTTCTGTGTATGGGTTGCAGCAGCTCTGGCTGTGTTCTGTGCATGTCTTGCAGCAGCTCTGGATGTGTTCTGTGCATGTCTTGCAGCAGATCTGGATGTGTTCTGTGTATGTCTTGCAGCAGCTCTGGATGTGTTCTGTGTATGTCTTGCAGCAGTTCTGTATGTGTTCGGTGTATGTCTTGCAGCAGTTCTGTATGTGTTCTGTGTATGTCTTGCAGCAGCTCTGGATGTGTTCTGTGTATGTCTTGCAGCAGCTCTGGCTGTGTTCTGTGCATGTCTTGCAGCAGCTCTGGCTGTGTCCTGTGTATTCCTTGCAGCAGCTCTGCATGTGTTCTGTGTATATCTTGCAGCAGCTCTGGATATGTTCTGTGTATGTCTTGCAGCAGCTCTGGCTGTGCTCTGTGTATGTCTTGCGGCAGATCTGGATGTGTTCTGTGTATGTCTTGCAGCAGCTCTGGATGTGTTCTGTGCATGTCTTGCAGCAGCTCTGGATGTGTTCTGTGCATGTCTTGCAGCAGCTCTGGATGTGTTCTGTGTATGTCTCGCAGCAGCTCTGGATGTGTCTGTGTATGTCTTGCAGCAGCTCTGGATGTGTTCTGTGTATGTTTTGCAGCAGCTCTGGATGGGTCTGTGTATGTCTTGCAGCAGCTCTGGATGTGTTCTGTGTATGTCTCGTAGCAGCTCTAGATGTGTTTTATGTATTGCTTTCAGCAGCTCTGGATGTGTTTTATGCATTCCTCACTGCAGCTCTGGATGTGTGCTGTGTATTCCTTGCTGCAGCTCTGCATGTGTTCTGTGTATGTCTTGCAGCAGCTCTGGATGTGTTCTATGTATGTCTTGCAGCAGCTCTGGCTGTGTTCTGTGCATGTCTTGCAGCAGCTCTGGCTGTGTTCTGTGTATGGGTTGCAGCAGCTCTGGATGAGTTCTGTGTATGTCTTGCAGCAGTTCTGTATGTGTTCTGTGTATGTCTTGGAGCAGCTCTGGATGTGTTCTGTGCATGTCTTACAGCAGCTCTGGCTGTGTTCTGTGTATGGGTTGCAGCAGCTCTGGCTGTGTTCTGTGCATGTCTTGCAGCAGCTCTGGCTGTGTTCTGTGCATGTCTTGCAGCAGATCTGGATGTGTTCTGTGTATGTCTTGCAGCAGCTCTGGATGTGTTCTGTGTATGTCTTGCAGCAGTTCTGTATGTGTTCTGTGTATGTCTTGCAGCAGCTCTGGCTGTGTTCTGTGCATGTCTTGCAGCAGCTCTGGATGTGTTCTGTGTATGTCTTGGAGCAGCTCTGGATGTGTGCTGTGCATGTCTTACAGCAGCTCTAGCTGTGTTCTGTGTATGGGTTGCAGCAGCTCTGGCTGTGTTCTGTGCATGTCTTGCAGCAGCTCTGGATGTGTTCTGTGCATGTCTTGCAGCAGATCTGGATGTGTTCTGTGTATGTCTTGCAGCAGCTCTGGATGTGTTCTGTGTATGTCTTGCAGCAGTTCTGTATGTGTTCGGTGTATGTCTTGCAGCAGTTCTGTATGTGTTCTGTGTATGTCTTGCAGCAGCTCTGGATGTGTTCTGTGTATGTCTTGCAGCAGCTCTGGCTGTGTTCTGTGCATGTCTTGCAGCAGCTCTGGCTGTGTCCTGTGTATTCCTTGCAGCAGCTCTGCATGTGTTCTGTGTATATCTTGCAGCAGCTCTGGATATGTTCTGTGTATGTCTTGCAGCAGCTCTGGCTGTGCTCTGTGTATGTCTTGCGGCAGATCTGGATGTGTTCTGTGTATGTCTTGCAGCAGCTCTGGCTGTGCTCTGTGTATGTCTTGCGGCAGATCTGGATGTGTTCTGTGTATGTCTTGCAGCAGCTCTGGATGTGTTCTGTGCATGTCTTGCAGCAGCTCTGGATGTGTTCTGTGTATGTCTCGCAGCAGCTCTGGATATGTTCTGTGTATGTCTTGCGGCAGCTCTGGATGTGTCTGTGTATGTCTTGCAGCAGCTCTGGATGTGTTCTGTGTATGTTTTGCAGCAGCTCTGGATGGGTCTGTGTATGTCTTGCAGCAGCTCTGGATGTGTTCTGTGTATGTCTCGTAGCAGCTCTAGATGTGTTTTATGTATTGCTTTCAGCAGCTCTTGATGTGTTTTATGCATTCCTCACTGCAGCTCTGGATGTGTGCTGTGTATTCCTTGCTGCAGCTCTGCATGTGTTCTGTGTATGTCTTGCAGCAGCTCTGGATGTGTTCTGTGTATGTCTTGCAGCAGCTCTGGCTGTGTTCTGTGCATGTCTTGCAGCAGCTCTGGCTGTGTTCTGTGTATGGGTTGCAGCAGCTCTGGATGAGTTCTGTGTATGTCTTGCAGCAGTTCTGTATGTGTTCTGTGTATGTCTTGGAGCAGCTCTGGATGTGTTCTGTGCATGTCTTACAGCAGCTCTGGCTGTGTTCTGTGTATGGGTTGCAGCAGCTCTGGCTGTGTTCTGTGCATGTCTTGCAGCAGCTCTGGCTGTGTTCTGTGCATGTCTTGCAGCAGATCTGGATGTGTTCTGTGTATGTCTTGCAGCAGCTCTGGATGTGTTCTGTGTATGTCTTGCAGCAGTTCTGTATGTGTTCTGTGTATGTCTTGCAGCAGCTCTGGCTGTGTTCTGTGCATGTCTTGCAGCAGCTCTGGATGTGTTCTGTGTATGTCTTGGAGCAGCTCTGGATGTGTGCTGTGCATGTCTTACAGCAGCTCTAGCTGTGTTCTGTGTATGGGTTGCAGCAGCATGGCTGTGTTCTGTGCATGTCTTGCAGCAGCTCTGGATGTGTTCTGTGCATGTCTTGCAGCAGATCTGGATGTGTTCTGTGTATGTCTTGCAGCAGCTCTGGATGTGTTCTGTGTATGTCTTGCAGCAGTTCTGTATGTGTTCTGTGTATGTCTTGCAGCAGTTCTGTATGTGTTCTGTGTATGTCTTGCAGCAGCTCTGGATGTGTTCTGTGTATGTCTTGCAGCAGCTCTGGCTGTGTTCTGTGCATGTCTTGCAGCAGCTCTGGCTGTGTTCTGTGTATGGGTTGCAGCAGTTCTGTATGTGTTCTGTGTATGTCTTGGAGCAGCTCTGGATGTGTTCTGTGCATGTCTTACAGCAGCTCTGGCTGTGTTCTGTGTATGGGTTGCAGCAGCTCTGGCTGTGTTCTGTGCATGTCTTGCAGCAGCTGTGGCTGTGTTCTGTGTATGGGTTGCAGCAGCTCTGGCTGTGTTCTGTGCATGTCTTGCAGCAGCTGTGGCTGTGTTCTGTGCATGTCTTGCAGCAGTTCTGTATGTGTTCTGTGTATGTCTTGCAGCAGTTCTGTATGTGTTCTGTGTATGTCTTGCAGCAGCTCTGGCTGTGTTCTGTGCATGTCTTGCAGCAGCTCTGTATGTGTTCTGTGTATGTCTTGGAGCAGCTCTGGATGTGTTCTGTGCATGTCTTACAGCAGCTCTGGCTGTGTTCTGTGTATGGGTTGCAGCAGCTCTGGATGTGTTCTGTGTATGTCTTGCAGCAGTTCTGTATGTGTTCTGTGTATGTCTTGCCGCAGCTCTGGCTGTGTTCTGTGCATGTCTTGCAGCAGCTCTGGATGTGTTCTGTGCATGTCTTGCAGCAGCTCTGGATGTGTTCTGTGCATGTCTTGCAGCAGCTCTGGATGTGTTCTGTGCATGTCTTGCCGCAGCTCTGGCTGTGTTCTGTGTATGTCTTGCAGCAGCTCTGGCTGTGTTCTGTGCATGTCTTGCAGCAGCTCTGGCTGTGTTCTGTGTATGGGTTGCAGCAGCTCTGGATGTGTTCTGTGTATGTCTTGCAGCAGTTCTGTATGTGTTCTGTGTATGTCTTGCCGCAGCTCTGGCTGTGTTCTGTGTATGTCTCGCAGCAGCTCTGGCTGTGTTCTGTGCATGTCTTGCCGCAGCTCTGGCTGTGTTCTGTGTATGTCTTGCAGCAGCTCTGGCTGTGTTCTGTGCATGTCTTGCAGCAGCTCTGGCTGTGTTCTGTGCATGTCTTGCAGCAGCTCTGGCTGTGTTCTGTGCATGTCTTGCAGCAGCTCTGGCTGTGTTCTGTGCATGTCTTGCCGCAGTTCTGGCTGTGAAGTAATGTTGATCGGCATTGATGTGCTGGTGGTTGCTCTCGCAGCAGTGTGGAGTAATCCTTTTCACCCGGAGACTCGCTGAGCCGACAGCCGCGCCGGATAGAAAATCTGCTGACCCTAATACGCCGGCGCTGCTGCCCGTACAGACGCAGGAGGCTGCTGGATGCTGGTCTGCACTGACACCAACACATCCGATTATCTGCCCCTCTGTGTGTAATTATACAAGGGTGAGGGGGCTGCCAACCTTGTGTGTACCCTGCAACATCTAGATAACATAAGTCTATTGTAACTGTATCTCAGAATTTTATTTGTTATAATATTTTCTGATTAGATGTATCTAAAATTATCAAGTGTAACACTGTCCAGTGAAGTGCTGTATCTAAGCTCGTTGTGTTACGCTGTCTGATGGACAGAAGCATTAATGTCTGTGGTGTAATACAGTCTTCTAGATCAGTGTATCTAAGCCAGCAATTGTTAGCTGTGCTGCACCATATGTCAACCATATATGATAGAGGAAGGAACATCACATGTAGTAGCGCACTACCGAGACCATGTCATGTATCATGCGGTACCGCAGGGGCGGGGCTTCCCCAGTGTATCCGAGCCTCTGAGGTTTAATACACATGAATTACTCAATATGGTATATTGTTAGCAGCAGTCCTCTAATAATATCCCAGAACTGATAATTACCAAAGAAATATCACAATATTAGAAATGTACAGGAGATGAGCAGAATATATGTATATATAGTATACTAAGTTCTAATTATTTCAGCTAAAATTCCTGAAGAACTGCAATTCCTTCACAGTAAAAATGCCGACATGAAATATAACACCTCCAGACGTGTCCCCCAGGGACCCCTAACACCTACAGGACCACAGTAACTGCAAAGTACCAAGACCTAAAGCAGGAAAAAACCTCATTAACTGAACAGTAATTTGTTGTGTGTCTAATTAATTGTTACACACAGAATTACAAAGACACAAGTCTAATTGTTTTCTATAATAATTTGCTCCAATAGAAAGGGGTTATAATAGAAACAATGGGATTACACACCGTAGCATTAAAAATATACCATATTCTATGTACTATAATGTACAAGAATATAAATACTATAATACTGCCCCCTATGTAAAAGAATACAACTACTATAATACTGCCCCCTATGTACAAGAATATAACTACTATAATACTGCCCCCTATGTACAAGAATATAACTACTATAATACTGCCCCCTATGTACAAGAATATAACTACTATAATACTGCCCCCTATGTACAGGAATATAACTACTATAATACTGTCCCCTATGTACAAGAATATAACTACTATAATACTGCCCCTATGTACAAGAATATAACTACTATAATACTGCCCCCTGTGTACAAGAATATAACTACTATAATACTGCCCCTATGTACAAGAATATAACTACTATAATGCTGCCCCTATGTACAGGAATATAACTACTATAATACTTCCCCCTATGTACAGGAATATAACTACTATAATACTGCCCCCTATGTACAGGAATATAACTACTATAATACTGCCCCCTATGTACAAGAATATAACTACTATAATACTGCCCCCTATGTACAGGAATATAACTACTATAATACTGCCCCCTATGTACAAGAATATAACTACTATAATACTGCCCCCTATGTACAAGGATATAACTACTATAATACAGCCCCTATGTACAAGAATATAACCACTATAATACTGCCCCCTATGTACAAGAATATACCTACTATAATACTGCCCCCTATGTACAGGAATATAACTACTATAATACTGCCCCCTATGTACAAGAATATAACTACTATAATACTGCCCCCTATGTACAAGAATATAACTACTATAATACTGCCCCCTATGTACAGGAATATAACTACTATAATACTGTCACCTATGTACAAGAATACAACTACTATAATACTGCCCTCTATGTACAAGAATATAACTACTATAATACTGCCCCCTATGTGCTAGAATATAACTACTATAATACTATCCCCCTATGTACAAGAATATAACTACTATAATACTGCCCCCTATGTACAAGAATACAACTACTATAATACTGCCCTCTATGTACAAGAATATGACTACTATAATACTGCCCCCTATGTGCTAGAATATAACTACTATAATACTGCCCCCATGTACAATAATATAACTACTATAATACTGCACCCTATGTACAAGAATATTACTACTATAATACTGCCCCTATGTACAAGAATATAACTACTATAATACTGCCCCCTATGTACAGGAATATAACTACTATAATACTGCCCTCTATGTACAAGAATATAACTACTATAATACTGCCCCCTATGTACAAGAATATAACTACTATAATACTGCCCCCTATGTACAAGAATATAACTACTATAATACTGCCCCTATGTACAAGAATATAACTACTATAATACTGCCCCCTATGTACAAGAATATAACTACTATAATACTGCCCCCTATGTTCTGGCACATATATCTGTATGGTATATCTCACATGCAGCATAGGGGTCTCCTGTACATTGTGTGCCGCCTCTGGTATGTTACAGAGAGAAGTATTTGCCTCCGTAGTCCTGGTGCCCATGTAATCAGTTCTCGGTGGTTGTTGCCAGTGACAGGTGTCAGGCACATGTTGTGCCCAGCAGATGATGCCACGTTATAAATCACAGTGATCTCTCTGTCACTGTACAGACCATAGGGACCCGCAGGGACATCTGTGCGGTGTAATCCTTCGTCCAGGTTCTTGTGTCTCCTGGGCAGATAATGGGCGCTCACACCGGGCGGCAGTAACGTGGGTAATCAGTGCGGTATTAATCATTACTCGGCGGGGGAGCGGTTATCATAGAGCGGCCATTGTACTGCTGGGATCAGTAATTGGATAATTCATTCAGATAAAATGCTTTAATGCGGAGGGTGTGACAGGCGTACAGGGGCATCCGATAGCCCAGCGCTGCCCGGGGGTTACTATACCCCATAAATATAACAAGGAGTATAATGCACCTTTCTTTATATTAGAAACATCAGAGCCGAACTGTTATCTCTGTGCACAAGAATCCCGAGACAGAACCCTCTGGGGCAGATTTATCAAGTGTCTGAAAGTCAGAATATTTCCAGTCGCCCATGGCAACCAGTAAGATTCTGATTTCTGCTGCACACTGGAATGGAGGGTTCAGGTGCTCTGGAGAGGGTCCCAACCCCGTATCGTATAGAAATTATGCAACTCCAGTCACACTGTTAAGTAATCTTTGAATTTATTTTTACACAAACTCCAATTGTGACGTTTCGGTCTGTGTTAGACCTTCATCAGACTCAGTTTGTCTTATAGAAATGGGGATCAAGGTGGTGGCATGTAGCCCTGGAGCACCGAGGAGCAGGAATTGTGGTCGTAGCCGCTCTGGGAAAGAGGTGCCATGGCAAGGTGCCCATGGCAACCAATCACAGCTCCCCTTTAAAATATTCATGAGCACTGGTAAGATGAAAGCTGAGCTGTGATTGGTTGCCATGGGCACTTGATAAATGTGCCCCACTGTATCCAAATAATGCATAAGCACCCCAGCAGCACAGAGGATTTAAGGAGAGGAATGAGCTGGTCTTTTAGGTAAAGCTGTCCTCACACATTGGGGGCCGACTGCAAGGGATATGAAAGTGCCCCCCATTCATCTCCAGGAAACATCATGTGTACAGGATGGGAGTAGTAGTACTGTGCTGTGCCCATATATACAGGATAGGAGTAGTAGTACTGTGCTGTGCCCATATATACAGGATAGGAGTAGTAGTACTGTGCTGTGCCCATATATACAGGATAGGAGTAGTAGTACTGTGCTGTGCCCATATATACAGGATAGGAGTAGTAGTACTGTGCTGTGCCCATATATACAGGATAGGAGTAGTAGTATTGTGCTGTGCCCATATATACAGGATAGGAGTAGTAGTACTGTGCTGTGCCCATATATACAGGATAGGAGTAGTAGTATTGTGCTGTTCCCATATATACAGGATAGGAGTAGTAGTACTGTGCTGTGCTCATATATACAGGATAGGAGTAGTAGTACTGTGCTGTGTTCATATATACAGGATAGGAGTAGTAGTACAGTGCTGTGCCCATATATACAGGATAGGAGTAGTAGTACTGTGCTGTGCCCATATATGCAGGATAGGAGTAGTAGTACTGTGCTGTGCCCATATATACAGGATAGGAGTAGTAGTACTGTGCTGTGCCCATATATGCAGGATAGGAGTAGTAGTACTGTGCTGTGCCCATATATACAGGATATGACTAGTAGTACTGTGCTATTCTCATATATACAGGATAGGAGTAGTAGTACTGTGCTGTGCCCATATATACAGGATAGGAGTAGTAGTACTGTGCTGTGCCCATATATACAGGATAGAAGTATTACCGTAGTACTGTGCTGTGCCCATATATACAGGATAGGAGTAGTAGTACAGTGCTGTGCACATATATACAGGATAGGAGTAGTAGTGCTGTGCTATTCTCATATATACAGGATAGGAGTAGTAGTACTGTGCTGTGCCCATATATACAGGATAGGAGTAGTAGTACAGTGCTGTGTACATATATACAGGATAGGAGTAGTAGTACTGTACTGTACCTATATATATACAGGATAGGAGTAGTAGTACTGTGCTGTGCCCATATATACAGGATAGAAGTATTACCGTAGTACTGTGCTGTGCCCATATATACAGGATAGGAGTAGTAGTACAGTGCTGTGCACATATATACAGGATAGGAGTAGTAGTGCTGTGCTGTGCTCATATATACAGGATAGGAGTAGTAGTACTGGGCTGTGTCCATATATACAGGAAAGGAGTAGTAGTACTGTGTTGTGCCTATATATACGGTATAGGAGTAGTAGTACTGTGCTGTGTCCATATATACAGGATAGGAGTAGTAGTACTGTGCTGTGCGCATATATACAGGATAGAAGTAGTAGTATTATTCTATTTCTATATATACACAGGATAGGAGTAGTAGTACTGTGTTGTGTCTATATATACAGGATAGGGGTAGTAGTACTGTGCTGTGCCCATATATACAGGATAGGAGTAGTAGTACTGTGCTGTGCCTATATATACAGGATAGGAGTAGTAGTACTGTGCTGTACCCATGTATACAGGATAGGAGTAGTAGTACTGTGCTGTGCCCATATATACAGGATAGGAGTAGTAGTACTGTGCTGTGCCCATATATACAGGATAGGAGTGGTAGTATTGTGCTGTGCTCATGTATATACAGGATAGGAGTAGTAGTACTGTGCTGCGCCAATATGTACAGGATAGGAATAGTAGTGCTTTGCTAATATATACAGGATAGGGGTAGTAGTACTGTGCAGTGCCCATATATACAGGATAGGAGCAGTAGTACTGTGCTGTGCCCATATATACAGGATAGGAGTAATAGTACTGTGCTGTGCCCATATATACAGGATAGGAGTAGTAGTACTGTGATGTGCCCATACATACAGGATAGGAGTAGTAGTACTGTGCTGTGCCTATATATACAGGATAGGAGTAGTAGTACTGTGCCCATATATACAGGATAGGAGTAGTAGTACTGTGCTGTGCCCATATATACAGGATAGGAGTAGTAGTACTGTGCTGTGCTCATATATACAGGATAGGAGTAGTAGTACTGTGCTGTACCCATGTATAACTATTGGAGTAGTAGTACTGTGCTGTACCCATATATACAGGATAGGAGTAGTAGTACTGTGCTGTGCCCATATATACAGGATAGGAGTAGTAGTACTGTGCTGTGCTCATATATACAGGATAGGAGTAGTAGTACTGTGCTGTGCCCATGTATAACTATTGGAGTAGTAGTACTGTGCTGTGCTCATATATACAGGATAGGAGTAGTAGTACTGTGCTGCGCCAATATGTACAGGATAGGAATAGTAGTGCTTTGCTAATATATACAGGATAGGGGTATCATCATAGTATATAGTATATAAGGCTGGAAGGAGACGCAAGTCCATCAAGTCCAACCTTCAAGAATTAAATAAATGTTTTATCGCCATAACCCGTGATATTTTTTCTCTCCAGAAAGGCATCCAGGCCTCTCTTGAACATGTACATAGAGTCGGCCATGACAACCTCCTGCGGCAGAGAGTTCCATAGTCTCACTGCTCTTACAGTAAAGAACCTTTGTCTATGGTGATGGTAGAATCTCCTCTCCTCTAGGCGTAGAGGATGCCCCCTTGTCCTGGTCACAGGCCGAGGTATAAAAAGATCTTTGGAGAGATCCTTGTGCTGTCCGTTCAGGTATTTGTACATTGTAATGAGTTCTGCCCTCAGTCGTCTTTTTTCTAAACTGAATAATCCCAAATTTTGTAATCTGTCAGTGTATTCTAATCCCCCCATTCCCCTAATAATCCTGGTTGCTCTCCTCTGCACCCGTTCCAGCTCTACTATATCCTTTTTATACACTGGTGCCCAAAACTGTACACAATATTCCATGTGTGGTCTGACCAGGGATTTGTATAAGGGCAAAACTATGTCTTTATCATGAGAATCTATTCCTCTCTTGATACATCCCATTATTTTATTTGCTTTAGCAGCAGCCGCCTGGCTCTGGTCACTAAAATTAAGTTTACCATCCACCAATACCCCCAAGTCCTTTTCAGCTTCAGTTTTACTAAGTAATTGACCGTTTAGAACATAATTATACTTTTTGTTTCCATGGCCCAAGTGCATAACTTTACATTTATCTACATTAAACCTCATCAACCATTTCTCTGCCCACCCCTCAAGCTTCCACAAATCCCTCTGTAATGCTAAACTATCGACCTCAGTATTTATTACTTTACACAGCTTAGTATCATCTGCAAATATTGAAACTTGACTGTGTAAACCCACTACAAGGTCATTAATAAAATTATTAAAAAGAAGTGGCCCCAATACTGACCCCTGTGGCACTCCACTGGTAACATCAACCCAATCTGAGAATGTGCCATTAATGACCACCCTCTGTTTTCTATCACTAAGCCAATTACTTACCCAGATACACAGATTTTCTCCTATTCCCAGCAGTCTCATTTTATATACCAACCTTTTATGTGGCACGGTGTCAAATGCCTTTGAGAAATCCAGATATACAACATCCACAGCGTCCCCCAGATCCAGTCTTGAACTTACCTCCTCGTAGAAACCAATCAGATTAGTCTGACAGGACCGATCTCTCATAAACCCATGCTGACGCTGGGTTATAAGGTTGTGCACAGTGAGATACTCCAGGATAGCATCTCTAATAAACCCCTCAAATAGTTTCCCCACCACAGCAGTTAGACTTACGGGTCTGTAGTTTCCAGGATCGCTATTTGATCCTTTTTTGTATATTGGTACCACATTTGCTATGCGCCATTCCTGTGGAACATAACCAGTCCTCAGTGAATCTTCAAATATTAAAAATAATGGTCTGTCTATCACCGTACATAATTCATGCAGAACCCGGGGGTGTATGCCATCTGGCCCCGGTGATTTATCTATCTTAGTGGTTGCGAGGCGGCGCCGTACCTCTTCCTGGGTTAAACTGTTGACATTATAAAAAGAATTAACATTATTCCTCATTGTGTCTTCCACCAGGGGATTTTCCTGGGTAAAGACAGTTGAGAAGGCGACATTCAGTAGATTGGCCCTTTCCTCATCTCCTTCCACCATGACCCCCATGTTATTTCTAAGGGGACCCACACTCTCTGTTTTTAGTTTCTTATCATTTATATACTTGAAAAATAATTTGGGATTATTTTTGCTCTCCCTGGCAATATTTCTCTCAGTCTCTATTTTTGCGGCCTTTATCTGCTTTTTACAGGATTTATTTTTCTCTCTATAATCCTGTAATGCCTCATCGCTACCTTCACGTTTTAGCACCTTAAACGCCTTATCTTTCTCGCTTATTGCTTTCCTTACAAGACTAGTTAGCCACATAGGGTTTTTCTTGTTCCTTTTATGCTTTTTCCCATAAGGTATGTGTTTCTCACAGGACTTTTTCAGAATATATGAGAAAAAGTCCCATTTTTGGGGGGGGCTTTTGTCCTTGAGAGCATTATCCCAGTCTATGCCTTTAAGGTCTTCCCTTAGTTGCTGAAAATTTGCCCTCCTGAAGTTTAGAGTGTTGGTTGCCCCTTCCCTGACGCTCTTAGTAAAGCGTAATACAAAATCAATGATATTATGATCACTATTCCCCAGGTTCCCCCCAACCTGTAGTTTTGATATCCTATCAGATCTGTTGGTTAGGATAAGGTCCAGCAGTGCCCCCCCCCCCCTCTTGTTGGCTCCAGGACTAGTTGCGACAGGTAATTGTCTTTTGTTGTTGACAAGAACCTGCTACCTTTGAAGGACCTGCAGGTTTCTGCCCCCCAGTCAATATCTGGGTAATTGAAGTCCCCCATGATAAGTACTTCACCTTGCTTTGAAGCCGCATCCATTTCACTTATCAGCATTTCCTCTGCTGCCTCCATTGTATTTGGAGCCTTATAACAAACCCCTAGTAATATTTTATTATTCTTTTTCCCTCCCCTTATCTCCACCCATAGGGACTCCACATTTGCGTTACTGATGTCATCTCGCAGGACGGGCTTGAGGCAAGAATTCACATATAGACAAACCCCTCCCCCTTTTTTATTTATACGATCCTTTCTAAAAAGACTATAACCATCTATAGTAACAGCCCAGTCATATCTACTGTCCAGCCATGTCTCGCTGATACCCACTATATCATATTTCCGCTCCAACATCAAGAGTTCCAGTTCCTCCATTTTGTTTGTGAGGCTTCTGGCATTTGTGTACATGCACTTTATATGGTTTTCCCTGTCCATATTCCTTTTGTCCTTATTTCCCAATCTCATTCCAGCCCCCCTTCCTCCCCCATGGACTATGGCTCTTCCCAGCTCTCTATGTACACCGTCTATTTGCCCTGCACAAGTGTAATTGCCCTCCCCCCAGGTCTCTAGTTTAAACACTCCTCCAACCTTCTAGCCATTTTTTCCCCTAAAACAGCTGCCCCCTCCCCATTGAGGTGCAGCCCATCCCTACTGTAGAGCCTGTAGCCGACAGAAAAGTCATCCCAGTTCTCCATGAACCCAAACCCCTCCTTCCTACACCAACTTTTGAGCCACTTATTTACCTCCTTGATCTCCCGCTGCCTTTCTGGTGTGGCACGTGGTACAGGCAGTATTTCGGAGAAAATTACCTTTGAGGCCCTTGCCCTGAGCTTATGGCCTAAATCTCTGAAATCATTTTTAAGGACCTTCCACCTACCTCTTACTTTGTCATTAGTGCCAATGTGGACCATGACCACTGGTTTCTCACCAGCCCCTCCCAGTAATCCGTCAACCCGATCCGCAACATGCCGAACCCGAGCACCCGGCAAACAACACACTGTTCGGTATGCACGGTCTTTGTGACAGATTGCCCTGTGTGTTCCCCTAATAATGGAATCTCCCACTACCAGCACCTGTCTGACCTTGCCTGTGCTCCCATTACCCTTCTTACTGGAGCAGACAGTCCCCTGGTTGCTAGCGGCCACATCTTTCTGCAGCATTGCTACCCCAGAGCTGATATCCCCCTCATCCGCCAGCCTGGCAAACTTATTTGCAGTAGTACTGTGCAGTGCCCATATATACAGGATAGGAGCAGTAGTACTGTGCTGTGCCCATATATACAGGATAGGAGTAGTAGTACTGTGCTGTGCCTATATATACAGGATAGGAGTAGTAGTACTGTGCCCATATATACAGGATAGGAGTAGTAGTACTGTGCTGTGCCCATATATACAGGATAGGAGTAGTAGTACTGTGCTGTGCCCATATATACAGGATAGGAGTAGTAGTACTGTGCTGTGCTCATATATACAGGATAGGAGTAGTAGTACTGTGCTGTGCCGTTATATACAGGATAGGAGTAGTAGTACTGTGCTGTGCCGTTATATACAGGATAGGAGTAGTAGTACTGTGCTGTGCCCATATATACAGGATAGGAGTAGTAGTACTGTGCCCATATATACAGGATAGGAGTAGTAGTACTGTGCTGTGCTCATATATACAGGATAGGAGTAGTAGTACTGTGCTGTGCCGTTATATACAGGATAGGAGTAGTAGTACTGTGCTGTGCCGTTATATACAGGATAGGAGTAGTAGTACTGTGCTGTGCCCATATATACAGGATAGGAGTAGTAGTACTGTGCTGTTCCCATATATACAGGATAGGAGTAGTAGTACTGTGCTGTGTCCATATATACAGGATAGGAGTAGTAGTACTGTACTGTGCCCATATATACAGGATAGGAGTAGTAGTACTGTGCTGTGCCCATATATACAGGATAGGAGTAGTAGTACTGTGCTGTGCCCATGTATAACTATTGGAGTAGTAGTACTGTGCTGTACCCATATATACAGGATAGGAGTAGTAGTACTGTGCTGTGCCCATATATACAGGATAGGAGTAGTAGTACTGTGCTGTGCTCATATATACAGGATAGGAGTAGTAGTACTGTGCTGTGCCGTTATATACAGGATAGGAGTAGTAGTACTGTGCTGTGCCGTTATATACAGGATAGGAGTAGTAGTACTGTGCTGTTCCCATATATACAGGATAGGAGTAGTAGTACTGTGCTGTGTCCATATATACAGGATAGGAGTAGTAGTACTGTACTGTGCCCATATATACAGGATAGGAGTAGTAGTACTGTGCTGTGCCCATATATACAGGATAGGAGTAGTAGTACTGTGCTGTGCTCATATATACAGGATAGGAGTAGTAGTACCGTGCTGTGCCCATATATACAGGATAGGAGTAGTAGTACTGTGCTGTGCTCATATATACAGGATAGGAGTAGTAGTACTGTGCTGTGCTCATATATACAGGATAGGAGTAGTAGTACTGTACTGTGCCCATATATACAGGATAGGAGTAGTATTACTGTGCTGTGCTCATATATACAGGATAGGAGTAGTAGTACTGTGCTGTGCCCATGTATAACTATTGGAGTAGTAGTCTGCTCAGAGCCTGGTTATGGATAACATGTGCCAGTGCTCCCTGCGTCTGAGATCCCTCCCTACAGCCAGTGATTGTCTATGGGGTCTATGTTTGCCGGGAGATCAGAAAATAGAGAACGGTGGAGAATGTGCGACCAATAGAAAGGAAATGAAGGGAAAACAAGGGGTTAGGTTTCTAGTTTTTTTTTTTCTCGCTCTGAGCTTTTTTTGTAAAAGCTTTCTCCATTATGGACAACCTATTTACAGGGAACCTATCATCACATATTGACCTAATTAACTGCTTCCAGTAGGTTGCCAAGCAGCTGAACAACTTCCAGATCAAGTTTCCTTCATGACCCAGTGCAGTGGCATCATCCAGAAAATCAATTGACATGTAAATTGATTGTATAAAGTCAAGGAGGTCGGAGACTGAAGTCAAGCTCTCTCTTCCCCAGAAAGCCCCCTTCTCTGTAATTAATGGTCCTGCATCCAGAGACATCACTAATCAGATCTCCTGAAGTCCGATGCATGACGTCAATCACAGAGGAGGAGACGTTCAGAGCTCTCCACCTTGACTTCAGTGTTATAAACTCCGCCTCCTTGACTTTATACAACCAATTTACATCTCACCTCAAAGTTGAATCTTTGAATCATGCAAGAAACAAAAACTAGAAGGTGTGATGATTCTCCACAATATTCTGGTAAAGGTTTATTTGGCGTTGCTGCTGACAGGTTCTCTTTAATC
This sequence comes from Engystomops pustulosus, assembly GCF_040894005.1. Classification (NCBI taxonomy): domain Eukaryota; kingdom Metazoa; phylum Chordata; class Amphibia; order Anura; family Leptodactylidae; genus Engystomops; species Engystomops pustulosus. The sequence continues at coordinate 279,039,901 of NC_092411.1, forward strand.
TTTACTATTCTATTCTAACAGTAGAAACCTCTTTAATGCCTCCCCCCCCCCCAGTCACTTTTAAGTCATTTTGTAGGATTTGCTTCTTCTCCGAATTTCTCAAATGTCAGACCAGATGAGTCCATCCGTATCCGGCATCATCCATCACTGCCCAAATTTATGAACCGCAGTGGTCGAATAACACGGGACACATAAAAGGCTTAAACCTGTTACTTTATCCTAAATACATTTGCCGTTGTTTATGGAGCTGTCAGACGCCGCCTCTCGCGGGGGAAGGTCGGAGTTATTTGCCGTGTCCCCCGCGTGAGGAGACATTTTGAAGTTCTGATCCAGTCACTGCCTTTTATTCCCCCGGGCGGCATTTCCACTGCTGAAAGAGAAATGTATTGACCTTTCTTACAAAAATCATTGGCAATGCCCCACTGCAGTCCTTGTAAAAGTTACTCAAAGATCCAAACTTCAGGAAGGAAGAAAACTCAAAGATATATAAAAAAAAACCATCATCTTAATGGCTGAAAGCTTCTACAAGGATCCACCATCACCCGCAGGACCATTACTCCAAGAAAGACGACACTGGGAATTATTCGTCTTACTCCCTGTAGAAGAACCTAAATGGTACATTCACTTTTAAACATCTTTTTGTCACTTACTAAATCTCATAGTTGTGCGGAGTGTCAGGCTTGCAGGTGTGGATCCACTGGACCACTGCAGACGATGACACAAGCCACTACCTGGGACCGGAGTCTAAGTGGTACCCGGTTTTCATCAGAGCCTGCCGCAAAGCGGGTTAGACAAACTGGGGCGTGGTACCACCAGGTCGTTCCTCAGGCGTACCCCCACACTTATATTGCTTTCTCTTCTGCAGCATGCCCCCACACTTATATTACCATATCTCCTGCAGCATGCCCCCCACACTTATATTACCATATCTCCTGCAGCATGCCCCCCACACTTATATTACCATATCTCCTGCAGCATGCCCCCCACACTTATATTGCTTTCTCTTCTGCAGCATGCCCCCCACACTTATATTGCCATCTCTCCTGCAGCATGCCCCCACACTTATATTGCCATCTCTCCTGCAGCATGCCCCCCACACTTATATTGACATCTCTCCTGCAGCATGCCCCCACACTTATATTGCCATCTCTTCTGCAGCATGCCCCCACACTTATATTGCCATCTCTTCTGCAGCATGCCCCCACACTTATATTGCCATCTCTTCTGCAGCATGCCCCCACACTTATATTGCCATCTCTTCTGCAGCATGCCCCCACACTTATATTGCCATCTCTTCTGCAGCATGCCCCCACACTTATATTGCCATCTCTCCTGCAGCATGCCCCCACACTTATATTGCCACCTCTCCTGCAGCATGCCCCCCACACTTATATTGCCATCTCTTCTGCAGCATGCCCCCACACTTATATTGCCATCTCTTCTGCAGCATGCCCCCACACTTATATTGCCATCTCTTCTGCAGCATGCCCCCCACACTTATATTGCCATCTCTCCTGCAGCATGCCCCCACACTTATATTGCCACCTCTCCTGCAGCATGCCCCCCACACTTATATTGCCATCTCTCCTGCAGCATGCCCCCCACACTTATATTGCCATCTCTTCTGCAGCATGCCCCCACACTTATATTGCCATCTCTTCTGCAGCATGCCCCCACACTTATATTGCCATCTCTTCTGCAGCATGCCCCCACACTTATATTGCCATCTCTCCTGCAGCATGCCCCCACACTTATATTGCCATCTCTTCTGCAGCATGCCCCCACACTTATATTGACATCTCTCCTGCAGCATGCCCCCACACTTACATTACCATCTCTCCTACAGCATGCCCCCACACTTATATTGCCACCTCTCCTGCAGCATACCCCCACACTTATATTACCATCTCTTCTGCAGCATGCCCCCCACACTTATATTACCATCTCTCCTGCAGCATGCCCCCCACACTTATATTGCCACCTCTCCTGCAGCATGCCCCCCACACTTATATTACCATCTCTTCTGCAGCATGCCCCCCACACTTATATTACCATCTCTCCTGCAGCATGCCCCCCACACTTATATTGAAATCTCTCCTGCAGCATGCCCCCCACACTTATATTGCCATCTCTTCTGCAGCATGTCCCCACACTTATATTTCCATCTCTTTTGCAGCATGCCCCCACACTTATATTGCCACATTTCCTGCAGTATGCCCCCTACACTTATATTACCATCTCTCCTGCAGCATGCCCCCCACACTTATATTGACATCTCTTCTGCAGCATGGCCCCTGTTTCTATAACCCCCTGTAATGCAGCATGCCCCCACACTTATAATGCCATCTCTCCTACAGCATGCCCCCTACACTTATATTACCATCTCTCCTGCAGCATGCCCCCCACACTTATATTGCCATTTGCCCCGCATCATGCCCCACACTTATATTGCCATCTCTCCTGCAGCATACCCCCCACAATTATATTGCCATCTCTCCTGCACCTTGCCCCCACACTTATATTGCCACCTCTCAGCATGTCCCCACTTCTATTAGCCCTTTTAATGCAGCATGCCCACACACTTTTATTGCAACATGGGTCAACATAGCAGCTAGTCACCAGCCACCAGCTCAGAGACACCTAAGAACTATAGAAAGAGCCTGGTAAAAAAAATGCGGAATAGAAGTCATAGAATCGACAGAAAACCTATTACTCCTCATAGACACAATCCTCTACTGATCTATGCAACGGTTAGGTCATCGCATATCTTTGTTAAGAAAGTCATGTGTGAACGAAGGCTCACATGGTCTGGATGTAGGAGTTTGGATAGATCACACTCCCTCCTAAATAAAAGGATTTTTGATGTAGCCATAAGGCGGTAGATCTGATGGTCATTTTTTGTATCTATGATATGAAAGAGATGAAACCCACAATGGAAATGTTATGACACCTCTTAAAGTCAAGTGTTGGAGCTCCGGTGCTGTGTGTACACGCACTTAACTCTGCAGTCAGCGCGGTATCATTTGTCTCTGTCCAACACTCAATTGCAAAGGAAAAACTGTCTAGAAACTCATCTCCTCGTCCTGACTCCTGTATCGTTTCTTCAAGATAATAATAAATATCACCGGGCGCACGACTTCCCGAGAGCCGTTTTACTGAAATCTGAGTAAAAGCCGCCGGAGCAGTCACTGCAATCACCCAAAAACAAAAATCGAACTTTTTGGTACAGTCCTATGTGAGGCATGAGGTTTCTATAGCAGCGTATGAATCAACGACTTATTGGGGTAATAGAAAAAGTTTCAGAATAATCGGACCAACCCATTTTCATTACCGAGAGAAAAATTAAGAAAAGTAAACAAAAAAACTACCCCAATATTTAAAACTACCCCAATATCATGTACACACATCGTATTTCTTTTACTTGCTTCCTCACTTGAAAAACTGCAATAATTTCTGAAGCCACTAAACAGTTTTCTGTACATATCCTGAATCGTGCAGCTCTCTCTGCCTCCTGCCCAGCAGGAAATCCCAGCATGATCCAGAACACCAAGAACACCATTCCAAAAGAACATTACAATGTGAACCGATCAATCAGTTCCGTGTAAATGGAGCTGATTCCATTGGAATAAGGGTCTAGGGTTCACCATGTCATGTGAAGCTGGAGTATCAAATTATTATTATTTTAATCAAAATCGCACTATTATAGATATTCATTATAAATGAACTCTGCTCATCATAATGGGGTTAAGTTGAAGTACCAGGAAGAGTCAATTGATAGATTCAATGCAGAAAAGTTAAAAAAAAAAAAAAAAAAACATTCAGAGAGATTTGTAAAAGTGTACTTGACAATTTTCTTTTATAGCGTGTTAAATTTCATGGAACACCCTTTTTTCTACTTAAAGAAACAGAACCAAAAAGAACCTGGCTGTACGTCTTTGCTTGACACTTTTGAAAGTAGTGCACTAAAGTGTGTGTGTTGTTGTGCAGTCTTATGTTTCAACTCGTTTATAGAGGAAAGTGCAAAAGTGTTAAAAAATTCCTCTGCCCATCTCTTCTCCAGCAGCAGGACCGTAACTACAGTGGTAGCAGCCATAGCAGCTGCTATGGGGCCCGCAGTGTCATGGGGCCCTTTAATCCAAACAGACCTGATGCACTAAAGAATAAAGGATGTGCACCATTATGTATATTTTATGCTGCACATTGCACAGCATAATATGTAAACCAACATAAATGTGATGTATATATGCTATATGTGTATTGTGTGTATATATTGTATGCGTGTATATGGCACTGTATGTGTGTGTATATGCTCTCTATATGTGCGCATGAGTGTATAAATGTAACTTGATTTTAACTTGCATGTGTGAATATACAAATATGTGTATATCTTAAATGGGAAGGGGGGCCCCATTAAGAAGCCTGCACAACAGGGCGACTTCAAATGCATTGGCAAGGCAAGGACCGGCTCCTTAACGGGGGTTTCCCACAAAATAAGTTACACATTATCCTGTGGATGAATGATGAGCCCCCCCCCCCGCAGTTCATTAAAACTGGGGGTCCGATGGGGCCCAGAGCACCCTGTCGCTTATAGCCGGGCTGCCCGGTTCATCTCTATGCAGCTGATGGAGCTTGCCGAGTGCCGGAGATCGTCATCTCCATTGAACGGGACAACCCTCATCTCGGGGAGCGACAAAGGGTCTGACAGGGGTTCATCGGACCCCCATTCTTGTGATCCTGTGAATAGCGTCTAACTTGTTTTGAAGGATAACGCCTTAAAGGACTTGCCCTGTGGCTCAAAGTTTGCCCCAATGGATGAGTCTGGTATTGAAGTTTAGCTTTATCCCGTGAATGAATGGTCCTGCATTACCGGACATGGTCTTTAGGTAATAGTGGAGCTGTGGCCATTAAAAAATAAAAATACTTTTTTTTCTAGTCTTTTATAATCACCTAAAGACTTTCTTTAGATCTGAGCAGACGGCAGACAGAATGCTCATTATATTCTGGTAGAGAAATGTTTGACTTTGTTTGTCGAGGGCTCGATATCTACAGAGGTAAAGAAGGAGACGATCTTCTGCACCTTTGTCGAGCAATCGATGGTTTCTCTGCAGGATTATGGAATAATATCACTTGTAATACCAAAACCTCCTGCACACTGTGTGCACAAGGTGTTAATTGGGGGCTCATTTTTCGCACTTACTCATCTCTGCAAATCCATGTTTTTACGACGGTATAAACTGATGTCATTATTGTGTGACTAAAACTACAAAATAGGCGACGGCTGCGGGAGGGGGGAGCAGTCACCTGCATCGCCAGGATCAGTAACAATTATGAATTACACCCATGAACATAGCCATGATGCTACCCATCTACTGGGGGGCATGTGCTATGGCTACCCATCTACTGGGGGGCATGTGCTATGGCTACCCATCTACTGGGGGGCATGTGCTTTGGCTACCCATCTACTGGGGGGGGCATGTGCTATGGCTACCCATCTACTGGGGGGGCATGTGCTAAAGCTACCCATCTACTGGGGGGCATGTGCTGTGGCTAGCTATCTACTGGGGGGCATGTGCTATGGCTACCCATCTACTGGGGGGCATGTGCTGTGGCTACCCATATACTGGGGGGCATGTGCTATGGCTACCCATCTACTGGGGGGGCATGTGCTATGGCTACCCATCTACTGGGGGGTATGTGCTATGGCTACCCATCTACTGGGGGGCATGTGCTTTGGCTACCCATCTACTGGGGACATGTGCTATGGCTACCCATCTACTGGGGGGCATGTGCTGTGGCTACCCATCTACTGGGGGGCATGTGCTGTGGCTACACATCTACTGGGGGGCATGTGCTGTGGCTACTCATCTAAAGGGGGGCATGTGCTAAAGCTACCCATCTACTGGGGGGCATGTGCTATGGCTACACATCTACTGGGGGGCATGTGCTGTGGCTACACATCTACTGGGGGGCATGTGCTGTGGCTACACATCTACTGGGGGGCATGTGCTGTGGCTACCCATCTACTGGGGGGCATGTGCTAAGGCTACTCATCTAAAGGGGGGCATGTGCTATGTCTACCCTTCTACTGGGGGGCATGTGCTTTGGCTACCCATCTACTGGGGGCATGTGCTATGGCTACCCTTCTACTGGGGGGCATGTGCTGTGGCTACCCATCTACTGGGCGGCCTGTGCTGTGGCTACTCATCTAAAGGGGGGCATGTGCTAAAGCTACCCATCTACTGGGGGGCATGTGCTGTGGCTACACATCTACTGGGGGGCATGTGCTGTGGCTACTCATCTAAAGGGGGGCATGTGCTAAAGCTACCCATCTACTGGGGGGCATGTGCTATAGCTACACATCTACTGGGGGGCATGTGCTGTGGCTACACATCTACTGGGGGGCATGTGCTGTGGCTACACATCTACTGGGGGGCATGTGCTGTGGCTACCCATCTACTGGGGGGCATGTGCTAAGGCTACTCAACTAAAGGGGGGCATGTGCTATGTCTACCCTTCTACTGGGGGGCATGTGCTTTGGCTACCCATCTACTGGGGGCATGTGCTATGGCTACCCTTCTACTGGGGGGCATGTGCTGTGGCTACCCATCTACTGGGCGGCCTGTGCTGTGGCTACTCATCTAAAGGGGGGCATGTGCTAAAGCTACCCATCTACTGGGGGGCATGTGCTGTGGCTACACATCTACTGGGGGGCATGTGCTGTGGCTACTCATCTAAAGGGGGGCATGTGCTAAAGCTACCCATCTACTGGGGGGCATGTGCTATGGCTACACATCTACTGGGGGGCATGTGCTGTGGCTACACATCTACTGGGGGGCATGTGCTGTGGCTACACATCTACTGGGGGGCATGTGCTGTGGCTACCCATCTACTGGGGGGCATGTGCTAAGGCTACTCATCTAAAGGGGGGCATGTGCTATGTCTACCCTTCTACTGGGGGGCATGTGCTTTGGCTACCCATCTACTGGGGGCATGTGCTATGGCTACCCTTCTACTGGGGGGCATGTGCTGTGGCTACCCATCTACTGGGCGGCCTGTGCTGTGGCTACTCATCTAAAGGGGGGCATGTGCTAAAGCTACCCATCTACTGGGGGGCATGTGCTATGGCTACCCATCTACTGGGGAGCATGTGCTATCGCTACACATCTACTGGGGGGTATGTGCTAAGGCTACTCATCTAAAGGGGGGCATGTGCTATGTCTACCCTTCTACCGGGGGGCATGTGCTAAAGCTACACATCTACTGGGGGGCATGTGCTAAGGCTAGTCATCTACTGGGGGACATGTGCTGTGGCTATCCATCTATGAAGGGGCATGTGTAGGGGCTACCTATCTACAGGAGGCATGCGCATATTTGATGGCTCTCACAGAATTACATTTTAGAATATGTGGGGCTATTAGCCAGAAAGGTGTGATTCCAAGAGAAAGATACGGTAAAACGTTGTAGAAATGAATCCTATTTGGTGCTGTATATTTTCCCTTGGAGATGAACACAGTGATCTGCTGCAGAGACTGACATGGCTGGAAGGAGGATTTATGGAGAAGGAGATTGCTGTGTGTCCCGTTATTTAGTGGCGCCTTTGGATATGATATTTGTGATACTTCAAACTCTGGCATTTATCAAAGGTGACACAACGAGGAGGAGAAGACTTCATCTGAGTGAACAGATCGGCAGCGGGGGAAGGGGCCTAAGGGAGATACAAAACCTCAAAATATAAGCTCCCTAATTACCTCCAGTATAGAACAGCCGCGCCATTAACCCCTTCCCGCATAAACCCTTACACAGGGGCGCAACTACAGCGGTGCCAGCTATAACAGCTTCTATGGGGCCCGCAGTGCCAGGGGGCCAGTCATCTGACCTGACACATTACAGAATGGAGGATGTGCACTATTATATATACATGTTATCCTGCACATTGTACAGCATAACATATATGTGATGTGTATACGCTGCATCTGTGATGTGTAGATGCTGTATGTGTATACAGTATATTGGGGCTCATTTACTAAGGGTCTGAACGCCACACTTTTGTCGGGTTTCCCGAATATTTCCGTCTTGCGCCAAATGATTAAAACCCTCCCCCGGCACCGAGCTGTTAGATTAGGAGGCTCGACCTCCTGGAATTGCGACTAAATCTTAGCTTGTTCGCTTGTTTTCAGACGTACAAGCCGTGATAAATCCCCCCCAATGTGTCTTGTTGTTCCCTTTGGAAACAATCCAAAGAACTGATGGGGAGAAGCATATGTTATATTCAGAACCGAGGCCATCTGTCTGCCAGGGATCACGTAGAAAACCGGGGCTAATTACCAGTGAACTACAGGAGAGTCATGAGCCGGAGGGCAGGAGCCGCGGAGGAGACCCACGTGTAGTGGTGACCTTGGAGATTCTTGGAAATTCTACGGAAACATTCAGTGACGAGGGATCAGACCTTTAATTGAGAATACATGATATTTATCAATCTACGTATATATCCCATATCTATCCATCTACCTATCCCATATCTATCCATCCACCTATCCCATATCTATCCATCTACCTGTCCCATATCTATCTACCTAATATGCAGGCAAATCATTACCTATTTGTGTTTATTATTTCTTGGAGTACTGCCTATCCTTGGAAATTCATCTTCGCTTATGTATTTTTTATACATCTAACTTCCTAATAACGGGAACCTGTCATCAGCCCCCACGCTTGTAAACCACAAAAATTACCTTATATGTTCGTTTTCAAGGTGCTGGCCAAGTCTTTATAACTTTCCAATGTTGCGTGCAGCCCGAAAAATACACTTATATCCCTGTTTGACATCCAGACAGGGGGGTGGGGTTATTGGCCCAACCGTCAAGAAGGTACTCTCCATCATGGCCACCTCGCCAGCTAACTACACTACCTTATCTGCATGGACCCGTAGCAAGACACCTCGTCGACTCCCCCATGTGACCAGTGTTTGGTCATAATTCCTGCACAGGTGTAGTGTGAGGTCTCCGTCCGAGCGCCCGCAGGGCACAGAGCAGAGAAGACCGGCCAGACAGGGGAGTCAATGAGGAGGCAGGGCTTGCTGCGGGTCCAGGCAGATAAGGCGGCATAGTTAGCTGAAGAGGTGGCCATGGCGGATAGCACCTCCTTGACTGCTGAGACGATAACCCAACCCCCTAACTGGATGCCGAAGTACATTTTTGTAAAGTTATGAAGACATGGCCATCAACTTTGAAAACTGACATATAAGGTACCTTTTGTGGTTCACATATGTGGCATTTCCTGGAATACGGACGTCTATTTCTCCCATGGTCATTGATGGAGTGGGCCAGTGTGGGGTGTTCCTGGTCAGACCTAACGTAAACGTGCACCACTGGCACAGCGCATAGCAGCTGGGAGCTGGGATTTATCAGAAGGCTAGAGGTTCCTTATAGATCTGATGGGTTCCGGGGCACCATGATACACAGGCTCACATACTGCAATTGGTAATTGTGCCCCAGTATATCCGTATATTTTCCGATTGAGAATGAAAGCTGTAGCCCTTACAAGCTCCATGCAGATATTGCCCTTGGTCAGATTCATTCCCAGGACTCTATAGGAACATTTTGATGACTGCGGTTGTTTGAGAGATTGAAATTTTGTATCCATATTATTGAACTTTGGATAAAAATTTGCTTTAACTTCAGCCCGTTCTGGATATGTTCCTCTCCGTCTCCCTGCAGATTTTCTTTGGCCGCTCTTAAGATGATGTTTTTTAACCTTTTTTTCAAAGTTTTGCTTTTTTTTTCTCTCATCCACAATTTTAAGCAGCACAGAAAAAAAATCCCATCAGCGAAGTCTGGAGGCGATGGTAGTGCGGAGCATCGAGAGAGAGGATGTGTCTGAAGTAGAAAGATTTCCTCAAAGTGCTGCAATAATGTTCCGCTAAATGTAGCATGTTATCTATGGAAAAAAATGTGTCTCAGCGGAGAATAGAGAATCACTGCCGACCTCCCGAGAAAACTTCTCACTACACAGAGCCATGGACTAATGCGGAGATCTGTGGGAGTGCTGGAGCAGGCCTTCTCCTGAGAAGTTTATGCTGTTAGTGGCTTGGACAGGAAAGATGGGGTGAATTTAATGGACTTTCATAAAACTTGGTCCAAGGTGCAAAGTGTGGTAGAAAGAATAATTTACTAGTCTCGCTATCCATTTTGAACCAATTTCAAACAATTTACATCCATGGCGAACCTTTAGTAGACATCCTGTTTCTGTTAGGCAAATACACATTCTATACATACAATGGGGGTCATTGACTAAGGGCCCGAATCGGTATTTTTCGTCGCGTTTCCAGATTATTACTGATTTGCACCATTCTTCCCGGAATGGGAAAAAGTTTTTTGTCGCACTCGATCGGATTTTGGCACATCAGCGCCGGCATGTATACGACGGAAATCGGGGGCGTGACCGTCGGAAAACCCAACGGATTCGGAAAAACTGCAACATTTTAAAAAAAAAATGCGTTGCTTGACACGCGCTTACCTGCACCCAAGATAGGATGGTGAACTCCGGCAGACCTCGGCGCAGCAGCGACATCTGGTGGACATCGGGCGCACTACCTTAGTGAATCGCCGGAAGATCCGAATCCTCGACCGAGAACGCGCCGCTGGATCACGAAAGGACCAGGTAAGTAAATGTGCCCCAATGTATGGTAAGGAGTCAGTCTCACCAAGACTCCTTACCATACAACCTACAGTCAGATCTAACTTGACAAAGGTCAGGATGACCGAAACATCGTAATCTTTGATCTGTTACTTTTGAAAAAAATCTTTTCACTAATTTGTTGTTTTATGGTGAAGGCTATATCATGTGAAAAATTCACTGAAAAATAAAAAAAAGGGAAATAAGAATACAGAAAGTCTGTGCCATGGATACAGATTGGATGGAGAATCCCACATTGAGCACCACCACCATATGAGTGTGCGGTTTCTATTGTTCCAGATATCAAGTAAAATGGACAAAGTCATCGTCAGGTAAAAGGTCTAAGAATTAAGTCACTTACTATATAAGTGCCTACAATAGCTCCGAATGATGAAGTTTTATATACTCAACAACCCCATGCTACATGGTACTCCTTAGTACTGTGATCTCTGCCTATAGATTTTTATATTTGAGAACCCCAATGGGGAGCTGGGCAGTCCATAAGCGCTCTACCCCCGCCACGGCGCTATCACTCCATAAGTCATTTCTCAGCACCTGACTTCAAGGTTTATCTCTACCACCATAACCTTACAACCTACATACTCAAGGTAAATATACAGATGGTGTCTGCTTGATGGCATAAACGCGAGGACGGAGACTGCATTAGAACATCGAGAATCAGAAGTGCAATCTTCCATTAAGACGAGTGAAAGCCTTTTCCTTCTCCGGCACTTGGAGTTCTGCTTGAATTGATATGTTGGCCCACTAACAGGTATCACTCTGCTGAGAATATATCTTACAATACTGACAAGATGACAGGGAGCAGAAGATTTTATGGACATTTTGGGAGTTACGGACAGAACATGAAAATAAATGAAGTGATATTTCAGAGCGATTCAGGCAGAATTATGTGATGAATGTATTTTACCTTCTTACGGCAAAACCATAATCATTCACTAATGCATATGCTCCGACGTCTCCTAAAGGACACTGGTCAGATTCCGGCGGTTGATGGCCCATTCCGGTCCCGGTGATCACGTCTATTAAAATGTCAACAATCCGAGCACTCGAAAAAAAAGATTTGCTCCATAAATGTTCTTAGGAATTTTTACTTTATCTTTGGAAAAAGTATAAAGCCATACCGTATATATATATATATACGAAAGGATGGAGTAAAAGAAGAAATAGGCAACTGCCCATGGGCTGTCACCATCTAGGGCAGTGGTGGGGAACCTATGGCACGGGTGCCAGAGGTGGCACTCGGAGCCCTCTCTTTGGGCACCCAGGCCATCACCCAGCCCAAAGTTCTCCGATCAGGATTCAAGACCTGAATCAAGGAGGTGTGGACAGAGCTTGATTATCATTGTAGCCCCTTCACCGGACCTGTGATTCATCCTGTTAAGGGGACCTTAGAGGGAAACTACAATAATAATACAAATTTCTCCTTCTTTCTCCTGTATTGGTGTCCTCAGGGCGCCAATATGTTTGAAACCTGTTACTTTAAATTGGCATTTGGCATGTGGCTTTTGCTTGTAATTTCGGCACTCGGCCCCTAAAAGGTTCGCCATCACTGATCTAGGGCTTCCCCCACCCTATAGGATTTTTTAGACACTCGTAATATCAAGGTTTCATCCATATTAGATAAAACTCTTTCAGACCAACCATTATTTTTGGGGCTGACCAATGGTTTGAGGTGTATGGAAGTGTAGGTATCATGGGAAGAAGGATCACACATGGTAAATCTATGATACGTTGCGATCCAACTTTATTTCGGGAAAATGTTTGGATTGTTTTGATTTCAAGATACATCCATAGACACCCTCTTTTCAATTCAAAAGATGAATGGCTTTCTATCCCATCCTGGTATCACCCATTTTTGATATACCCTTATAATATGTCACATCTACTGTATATGCCAGAACCTTCTTTCTTCCAATGTCTTCCATCAATGGAAATGCAAGACACCACCAAATAAAGCAGACAGTCTACCAGTCATGCCAAAATTGAAAATTTGGTTTGGATAACTCTCCTTAACCTGGTAGACCCTTAAGAAGGTCACAAATGTTTACACTGAAATCCCAAATTTTCAAAAACTTTAAAGGTAAATTAGAATCATTGAAGACCAGGAGTAGAAGGTCAGACTAGTCTAAGATTCAAATATTAGCATATTAATCCTATAATTTTTGTAGGATATGTTCCTGGAAGTTTCATGTCCTTACAGGTAAATTTTAGCACGGACAATAATATACGCAAACCCAAGAAAAAACAACACAGCCATGGACAATACGAGACTAGTAATTCTCCTGGAGAGTTGTGATTGTAGAACATATAAATGAGAAACAATCCGTCCGTTCCGTGCCTCTGGTCTACACAATATTCATAAGAGTGATAGATGAGGCATATATTCATTGTAAGTGCTCATTCATGAGGGTACAAGCGCCATAACTCAGATTGGGGCTTGGGCTGGGATGAGATATCGGTTTTGCGCTGACTTGTGCGGAGTGATGAAGAGCTTGTGCCGGCTCATTGTAAGGAGTCTACGCCATTATAGACATCTCGATGTGCTGCCAGCTCCTCTGCATCTCATTGTGTGGAGCAGATACACAAAGCGCGTGCACGGCAGGAGCCCTCTCCAACAAAACACTAGGCAGTTGCTAAAATTCAGATGGCTTTCCTTTTCTAAAAAGACTCAATGGGGCTCATTTACTTACCCGGTCCAGTCACGATCCAGCGGCGCGTTCTCCGACAAGGATTCGGGTCTTCTGGCAATTCACTAAGGTTGTGTGCCCTATGTCCACCAGGTGTCGCTGCTGCGCCAAGGTCCGACGAGGTCCGCCGGAGTTCACCATCCTATTCCTGGTGCATGTAAGTGAGTGTCAAGCGACACTTTTTAAATTTTTTTTTGAATACTGCGGTTTTTCCAAATCCGTCGGGTTTTCCGATGGCCACGCCCCACCCCCGCCCATTTTTGTCATATGCAACCTGGTGCGATACAATCCGATCGCGTGCGCCAAAAACCCGGGGCAATTCGGCGCAAACCGGTAATTTTTGGGAAACCCTTGGTAAATGAGCCCCAATATGTTGGTCGTTGTTGCTCTTTTTGGCAGTGACGGGAGATCATCACGACGTAGCTCGAGATTGTCAACTCAGTTTCATCCAGTCTTCCCTTAACTCCTCAAATTTTTCCACAATTTAGTTTCCGGTGGCCATAACTGTAAACCCCTAGGTATCGACTGTATCTACATATTTTATAGTAGTGCTATTTTATATTTATATTTTAGATTTATAATTTGGATTTATTTTTATTTGGGGAAAATTCTGTTATTGCTGTTATTGTGTAATGTGATGTTCTACATTTATCAGATCCAACTCAATAAATTGTCTCATACCAGGGATACTCTTTAGGCAGATATGTTCAATACTTTTCCCAGAGACCATTGCTTGAAACATTAATCTCCGTATACTTCTTTGTTACTTTACCCCCCCCCCCCCCACCCCCCCAAACCCTGAAAATCACAGAGCGTAATCAGAGCTGTGTGATATAATGAGCTGTGCACATGTGTGACCATGGTCAGATTTCTGTGAATATAATGACAGCAAGAAGAGATCTAGAAAACCATGAGGAATTGATACAGAAAGTATATTGGAAATGTTTCTAACTTTACATCATACAAAAAATACATTAATTTGCTGGAATTGAAATACTCCTTTAAGGATAGGTCATCAATGTGTAGTAGAAACCACTTTGCTCTAATGTGAAAAATGAGTGGACTAGTTAGAATTTGAACGATACAAGGAGCCCCCTTTTTGGCGAGGGCCGTCTCTCCCGATGACGTCATTGGGGAAGGACAATCCACCACAAAATGGCGGCGTAGCCAGCATGCTAATTCAAGCATACATACGGCCACAGCCATTTGAATGCCACTGGTTACTTTGCCAGAGGCATTTAAAGAGTTAACTGCTGCAGGTTTAGCCAAACCCAGACCCAGACCTGAACTTCTAATGAAGGTTGGGGTTGGGTCTGGAGGGCGCCCAAACTTTGCGGTTCAGTTCTGTCTTCATGGCCTGGTTGTTAGATCAGTTAGACTCAATTTAATGGGTTGAGATGCAATACTTAGCACAGCCACTGTACTATGGATGGCACTGTGCTGGATAGACTACAGAAAGGTCTCTCCAAGCATCTTCTCATTCCAGTGAGCAAGTTTCATAACACCACTGATCTCTATGGGACACGAAGTAGCAGGTGCTTTCGACAGTGCTCCTGAATCCTGAAGTTCTTCCCACCATAATTCTCATTATTATCTAGGACAAGAAGTAACAATTCTCCATGTTTCAAGTCAAATTTTCTCTAAAGACCTCATAGATCTACTCTCTATGCAATATTTACAATGCACAGGTTATGGACACAAAAAGTCCCATTGACCTGTCCATCAATGGTGGCCTTTACAATTGCCAGAAAGAGGTAGAACATTCCTTCGAGGGGCAGATCAGGTCATTCAAAGCTCCTTGAATTGTTTTCTTGAGTAGTAATGAGTGACATTCACATTAATCTATGGGTATAATTGGTGGTGGACAGCTGGAGATAAAAGCTTTGCTTATTACAGTTTATCTCTCGCTCCATCTCTTTTCTTTCTGGATCGTAACCTTCATCAATCTTCTGAAGATTTCAATTTGGTCACAATTGATTTTGAGTAGAGCAGATTATATGTACTATTTATGGGCGGAGAGATAAACCTGGATATCAAAGGCTTATTGTGTGGGAAATACAACAGTCAGCCTTAACCTAAGGACAGAGGAATGGACTAACCTTGATTATCTGATGACAGTGGTTCCTGGCAAAAGGCGGCATATTTTAGGCAACAAGTGAACCCTTAGTTGTAGAAAATGATTTGTTAGAACCAGAAATTGGGCAACAATCTCAATGACTTGAGATAGTTAGGTCACAGCTACCTCAAAATGGTAAGTCCTGTGGGATGTTCTCAGTAACAAGTGATTAGTATTGACAAAAGATGCAGTTATGGAATATAGAACCTTTCAATACCATCTGCTGTGTGACTAGGCACTCGTCCCCTGGGAGTGGCTGGAAAGGAGCAGTTTCCCCCCCACCTTTGGGAAACCATTCCTCCATGTGTCCTTTTCGAATATATGAAAACACCCATCACTTGGCTTAGCAACGCCCCCTGCTCCTCTACAGCCAATCCCAGGTGATGGGCGTTATTCATTTATTTGAAAAGGACACATGGAGGAGTAGTTTCCCAAGGGTGGGGGGGAGGGGAACTGCTCCTCTATTGCCACTCCCAGGTGACGAGTGCCTAGTTACACAGCTCATGGTATGAAAGTTACTATATAATATATCTTTTTTTTAAGTAAAACCTTTTTATTTTTAGATACAAAAACACTTGTATAGTGTTTGTACTTGTGGAGTGTATGTACTATGCTCTGTGAGGACTGGAGGAGTGCTACAAATGGGTCTCCTGGTGACAGGTTCCCTTTAACCACAATGAAACAGTCTTGTCCACAGTTGGAAATCTCTTCCTTATGGAATACATATGATGGTTTGACCTTTATCCCACATCATGTCATTAGGCTTCCCAAAAGTCATACATGAAAACAAGGGAGCTGCCCAAAAAGTAGCTAAGACATTTTTTTTCTTTATCCCATCCTGGAAAACATATTTGCATATTTCCCATGAGGTATTTTTAGACGTGGTACTCCATAAATGTGACAACCTCATGGTATTAGGGTTTTGTGTACACAAGTACAGTACTACACACTACAGATTCCCTGTAGTAAGCAAGTTTATCCAATGAAGAGAAAAGCTGAACAAACATGAAAAGTATGAGCCTGCTCCATTTATGTCACAAGCGCCACTGAATAATGAGGACACATTTGCATAGAGATCGATTATCTCAATATCTGCCGCCCTATCTCTAATAAACTCAGTGCTTTCCTTCATGTGTTTCTCAGGTCTTAAGAATAGATTAGGGTGACTTAAAGAGATATTCACAGTAGGAATATTTGCCGGTCAACGCTGGTCAGCATGTGCCGAAGCAACCACAATGGCTCTGATACATCCATGACACATAGACAAGGTCATTGATACCTAATCCTCTCCTGGTGATCACAGGCCATAGACTTAAAGGAAAACCACCACTTGGGTAGTCATGATTTAGACTTTTTTTACTTACAGGTCTGGTGTTGGTAGTCTGTAAGAGACCAGGTTTTCGTTAAGCTTTAAATAGAGTCATCCTGGAGAAAAACAACTTAAAATATGCTAATTAGTGCTGGGTGCTCTTGTGCACGCCTGACGCTTTTTCATCTACTACTTATGCACGCCTCCATTCTTTGAGTTACTCCCACTCCCTCTCACCCATCTGCCGAGAGCAGTCTCGGGAAGTCTCGTGCACCCGGTGTAAATCGCTATGGAGCAGCCGCATCTCCCGGCTTGCTCTCATGAGACTTCCGGAGAGCCGGATGACGTCACTGTCTTTCGGACAGATGGGTGGGAGGAGAATGGAGGCATGCATAATTAGTAGGTGAAGAAGCGCTGGGACATCCGTGTTACAGGAGCGCCCATTGCTAATTAGCATATTTTTAAGAGTTGTTTTTCTCCAGGATGACACTACAGGCGGTCCCCTACTTAAGGACACCCAACTTACAGACGACCCCTAGTTAAAGACAGACCCCTCTGCCCCCTGTGACCTCTGGTGAAGCTCTCTAGATGCTTTACTATAGTCCCAGGCTGCACTGATCAGCTGTAAGGTGTCTGTAATGAAGCTTTATCTATAATTCTTGGTCCCATGACAACAAAAAATTTTGAAACCCCAATTGTCACTGGAGCAAAAAAAAAAAAATTGTCTAGAACTACAAATATAAAATATACAGTTTTGATTTACATACAAATTCAACTTAAGAACAAACCTATGGACCCGATCTTGTATGTAACCCGGGGACTGCCTGTATTTAAAGCTAAACAAAAACCCAGTCTGTTACAGACTACTAACATCTGACCTGTAAGTATAAATAGTTTAAATCACAACTACCCAAGTGGTAGATTTCCTTTAAGCAAGACGAGAGTTCTCAATACGAGGGACCTCAAGACAAGGGTTTATCGCCCAGTGATTGGTTACCAGGAATGACTTGGATAGTTAAGTCAAGCGTCCTCCTCCTACCATGTCTCTGTAACGTAAGAGGCATGAGAGCGTACGTTTCTGGGAGACTAAGAGAATGAAGGGGAACTTACTTTCTTACGAGGTGATAAGTATTTACTTAGGACAATGGGTAATAGGTCCTAAAAGGTGCTTTTGGGCCAAAACTAGAAGTGTCCAGGATGCGAGAAGTTGATTGTTGGAGGAGTGACACCGAGCACCCCTACCGGTTGAGCGGTTTTACACACCTGACCAAGAAAGAAGTGGACATCTCCTTCCTTAGTGTAGAGGTCATCACCATTTATAACTTGCTCCGAAAAACAACAGTCATGGAGTGAAACTAATCATAAGCAATCCAGAACCAACCCAGATTGCCTGTTTTTTTTTTTCCTTTAACTAAAAATAAATTCTTCATTCCCGTTTGATCTGATTTCGATAACACACACTTCCACGTTGCAAATAAATAAAGATGTTCGCTGCTGCGCTCCTTCTCCCAAACACAGATGGATTTGACACAGAGATAAAACGAGCCTGGCGATAGTCGGCGGCCCGGTTCAATTAAAATACTAAACGCGTGTTTCATTTCAGGCAACATCGGAATCGGGATCGTTATATCAATATATCAATCAAGACTCGACGTGGAGATGAAAGGAAACAGAAATAATGAATTGTGCAGAAATGAGTTAAACGTTTCCATTAGCATTTCCCTCCACGCTCCCGTCTTGCGGGCGCTGCGCAGACACGGGCTCGACTTCACATGTAATTGTTCTTTTTATTTGTTCCTTTTTTATTATGAAGAGGAGAATGGAGCCATAATGAGTTCTGGAGCTGTTATGTCTTTCCGTACTGAATTACTGTGCAGAAAACCAGGACTCGGATCTGCTCCTGCCAGGACGAAGACTAGATATGAACCTTCACGAGATACAAGTCTGACGTACAAGACTATGAAGAGAGCCTTTTAGCAAACTCTACAATGGTAGAAAGTTGGTTCCAACTCAAACTTTTGACTTATTTGCGTTCCGACAAAGATAAAGTTGCATTTTCTACTGTAAAGGCAGAGGGTGGTGGACCCCGTGTAGAATTGATTTGGCTTTGGCCTACACCCAAGTTTGCTGTATCAGAGATCCCATTGGTTTATTTCAACCTTTAGCCTTTTGCTAGGATTTAAACTTCAATGGTCACCAGGTTATTATTCCTCCCAGCAGGCAACAGCTGACCCAGGCAGGTCAAAACGTGGTGGCCAAAAAACCAAGGATGGGGAAGGTGGAGTGCAATAATAGTCTATGCCAGTGATGGGCAACCTTTTGAGCTTGGTGTGTCAAAATTCGCCAAAACACCGAGCATAACTTGGGTTATGTGTCACCTTTAGAAAAAAGAACAAATTTTTTGATATTTAGATTTTAAATAACAAATAAGTATCATTATTTATGCCATCACATGGCCCCAATAACGCGAAAGCAAACATTTTATAGTCTACAAAAGGGGCCAATGAGGAAACTAAAATCCTGGCAGCTGCAGGACGCTCCTTGCCTTCTGCGCCTCGCCGTGCCCCCATAAAACAAGTAACGGCCACATGTGGGGGGTCTCGGGAGAAATTGCATAACAAATTGTAAGATGGGTTTTCTCTTTTTATCTTTTGAAAATGTGTAAATTTTAGCCTAAATGAACGTATAACCGACACAATTTGACCCCCTTCCCTAAAGCCTGGACTGGCAGTGCTCAATTCCTCAATTAAGATCCCCCCCAAAAAATAACAAACAAGCAGTGTACCTTTTAACTAGTTTTAAGGACATTTGTGTCCTGAGAAGTGCCCCCCGTAGCAGTGTACATCACAGCCCAGCCCGGCAGAGCTCAACTCAATAAATTAACTTACCTAACTGGCACAGGCTCCAACGACGCCTCGGACCTCCGTTACTCCTCTTCAGGCCACTTCAGCTCCTGTGTAGAAGATGTTCCCACGTCTGTACGAGCCGGGGCTGCTCTGTCTCCACTTTCCACTCTGACTTCATTGCGAGGCCTCCGCAGAGCAGGACGGGGAGACAGGAGATGCAGACGCTCGCTGCAGAGCACATCACCGGCTGGACCGGCCCCAGACAACGTCGACCGGCCCCGGACAGCCCCGATCAGTCTGCCCCTGCCCTACAGCACGGCGGGCACCGTGTCACTGAAAGTGGCTACGCGTGTCAGTGCTGACACGCGTGTCATAGGTTCGCCGTCACTGGTCTTTGCCATGCCACAAGCCAAAGGTCAGGGCTCCATTGATTCAAGATTAACCAGAGTGGTCCCAAAAGCATAATATGACAGGAATCAGATTTAGAGATGGCATTCTAGCCATGGTAGGGAACACAGGAGAAGACAATCAACAAGCAGAAGTCAGGAAATAGACGCACTTGAAGGACGTTAACACACAGCAAACCTTTATACCCAGACACCGTCCTATTGCTGGTAGCTGCCCTTCATGAGTTGGGTTTGCAATGGATTTAGTAAATTAGCACCATCTCTTTAAATATTTAACGTGGAGCATCTGAACAAGTAACAACCAGACTGAAAGAGATCTACTGTACAAGTTATCAGAAATGGGGATTTGTGGTCAACCATAGATCATAGACCTTAGGGGTATTTGAGGGATTTCACTTTGAGAAGAGAGTGCTTCATGATACTCCATCCAAGACAATGCATTGTCTAAATCCCACCAAAACATGCAGCTAGGAAGCACTGCTGCCTTCTAACCCCCAAGGCTTCAAGTATCGTCTATATTTCTAATATCTATCCGATTACATATCTCTATATCATTTATCATCTATCTAAGTTCTTCTTATCATCCACATTGTTCTTCTGCTACTAATGTTAGAATATCAGACTACAGAGGTTTTACAAATTAGGAAATGTTTGCTCACCCGGAGGAGTATATGTGACATCCTCGCCTCTATAGAGCTCTGCGGCGTGGGGAGCCGGTCCCTTTAAGGCTGTATTTGGTAGAGATCCGGCTCATATTAAAAGCATTCATCTTAGAAAATATGCATACAAATCTAATTAAACTAATAAATACAACAAATCACCACACGGGGAGCCACAACGCAGAGTGGAGAGATTATAAGGATGACTCAGTACAAGGGGATCTGAGACTAAGGGGGTTATATAATAACTGGGTCTTATAAGAGTCACATTGCCTTTTATAACACAGCGAGTGCGGATCCATTGTGTCTGTGACCTACAGCGCCTTGATCTTTCCAGGGGTCTTGCCTTCTTGCCTTATAAATGGGGTTGGGAAATCCCACTTATTACCCCTGACAGGGCACCTGTGATGGGAAAACATTTTCAGGTGACTACCTCTTCAAGCTCATCAAGAGAAAGCCAAGAGTGTGCAAAGCAGTAATCACAGCAGAAGGACCTGGAATATAAGTCATTTTTTTCCGTTTTTTCACTCTTTTTTGTTGAGTATATAATTCCACATGTGGTAATTCATAGTTTTGATGCCTTCAGTGTGAAGCTACAATTTTTATAGTCAGGAAAATACAGAAAACTCTTTGAATGTTGACGTTTAGTACTGTATACTATGGGGCACATTTACTTACCCGTCCTGCACGATCCCCGAAAGTGCTCTGTCTGACCGGAATGCACTGTGCCGCGATTCACTAAGATCGTGCGCCCGATATCCTGCATGTGTCGCTTCCCCGCTCAGGTCCGCCGGAGTTCACCTTCCTCGTCCTGGTGCATGTAAGTGCATTGTCTTGTGACACAATTTGAAAGTTAAATCCCGCGCTCAGTCCGAATCCGTCAAATCGTTAGACGGCACGCACCCGATTACTGTTGCATGGAAGCAGCCGCGCCAAAACCCGATTGCGTGCAACACAATCCTAAAGCAGACCTCTGTTAAATACCTGTCCTCGCCATGCAATCCTTAAAAAAGACAAACAGTCCGACTAAAGTGAGCGCGCAGACCCTTAGTAAATGAGCCCCATTCACTTTTGTTTAGTTGCATTTAATGCGGTAACTGCGAGGAGTCTTCGGTCGCAGTCTGAAGCGCCGTGTAGCCGGGGCCCTTCTCTAAGCAGATCCCAGTCCTGACAGATAACAGCAGCCGAGGGGTTATTATCACGAACGCTCCGCAGAGAGATATTAGCGAGAAGAGAATAGAAAATCAATGGCATCAAGGACTAAATCCACAGACCACAATCCAGCGGGAGAAGCTGCGTGATATCCAGACATACATGTGGCTGCGTCTTCTGGATTCTATATCTATTGATCTATCACTTCATATTTCTCCATGTATCTGTCTATGTTTCTGATATCGATCCGTCTTCCTGTGTGTGTCAATCATCTCACATTTCTCTCTATTTACCGCTCTAATGTGCATCTATCTTTCTATCAGCGCATATTTATATATAAATGGATATCTTTACCCATCTATATACAGGCGGTCCCCTACTTAAGAACACCTGACTTACATACAAGCCCTAGTTACAAACGGACCTCTGGACATTGGTAATTTATTGTACTTTAGTCTTAGACTACAATGATCAGCTGTAACAGGTATCACAGGTGTCTGTAATGAAGCTTTATTGTAAATCCCGGTTCTGATGACAACCCAACATTTTTAAAATCCAATTGTCACAGAGACCAAAAAAATTTTGACTGGGGTTACAATAATAAAGTATACGGTTCCGACTTACATACAAACTCAACTTAAGAACAAACCTACAGAACCTATCTTGTATGTAACCCGGGGACGGCCTGTATCTAAATTATTTCCTACCAATCTTTTCTCAAGTCTTGGGGGGGATTTTTATCAAAATTTGTTGGGTAATTCTTGGAATTTTTTGGCGCAATTTTTAGGCACATTAATAGATTTGTCTCAAATTTGCGACTCTTTTGAGTGCAGGATAAAATTTGTCACTTAGTGGTTTTGAGTCTCTGCGCCTTATTCGACAAAGTTAATTTATAGGGCCCTTCCCGCTCTGCAGCACAGATCCGCCCATAGGGCCGCCCGCCTGGACCAGTGGTTTAGTGCCCCAAATCATCCTGTATCATTGTTATCATTCTGATTAAAAAAAAAGATAAGCTCAATAATCCCCCCCCCCTCGCTCCCTAGATCCCTCTGCGCCGGCAAGTTCTAGCAATTGAAGCCGGAGCAATACACCCCGGCTTCAGTAGGTACGGCGCATGCGCAATGTAGCCAAGTTACTGTCCCGGCTTCACTTCCCTCATTGCGAGATGAGGCGCCGGTGTGCGATCTCCTGGTGCGAGTCCGATCTACCTTGTCAGACCTGCAACCAGTTAAGTATTTAAGTTCATTTTTTAATTTCCCTTCTGTTTAAAAACTTCAAGAAGGTCCATTTGGACACTAAACCCTGTACTTAGTTTAGGATCCCAAATGGAGCAGACAGGTTTTCTTTAAGAGGTAACTGCACGGCTGTGTATTTAATAACTTCACAATTAGTTGTAAGCTACAGCTTGTAATGCCTTGTTTTGCCTGTGGAGGCGCTGTGGAAGAATTGAACACTTCCAGCCAGTCACTGGGAGCATAAATGTGGATAATCCTAATCCAACGTCCCTGCAGGGAGGAGATGAGCCGAGTCCTGGAGACGATGATGGTTCCATATTGTATAGGGGGACCTTATTTTCTATCCATGAGGAAAGGTCAGTGTCCTCTCACAGTAACATAATAATACACTGCGACACGTAGAACGAGAGCCCAATCCTCGCACCCAGACGTGAGGATACAGACGCCTCTGCAGGTTATCACCTTCTATATGAGAGCAAACTCAACACAAGTACAATAATCACCCATTACATGACAGGCAGCGGCTGCACCGCGTGTGTATGGTCTGCCGGGGATTATTACATCTATCTCTCAGGGGATTATTCTTGAAAAATTCGAATATTAGGAATGTAGATTTATCTAATATCCATCCATTATTTATGGTACCTATCTATCTATCTCCTATCTCTCTATCTATCTCATATCTATCTATCTATCTATCTATCTCATATCTATCTATCTATCTATCTCATATCTATCTATCTATCTATCTATCTATCTATCTCATATCTATCTCTCTATCTATCTCATATCTATCTATCTATATATCTCCTATCTATCTATCTATCTATCTATCTATCTATCTATCTATCTATCTCATATCTATCTATCTATCTATCTATCTATCTATCTATCTATCTATCTATCTATCTATCTCATATCTATCTATCTATCTATCTATCTATCTATCTCATATCTATCTATCTATCTATCTATCTCATATCTATCTATCTATCTCCTATCTATCTATCTATCTATCTATCTATCTATCTATCTATCTCATATCTATCTATCTATCTATCTATCTATCTATCTATCTATCTATCTCATATCTATCTATCTATCTATCTATCTATCTCATATCTATCTATCTATCTCATATCTATCTATCTATCTATCTCATATCTATCTATCTATCTCATATCTATCTATCTCATATCTATCTATCTATCTCATATCTATCTATCTCCTATCTATCTCCTATCTATCTCCTATCTATCTCCTATCTATCTCCTATCTATCTATCTATCTATCTATCTATCTCATATCTATCTTCTATCTATCTATCTCATATCTATCTTCTATCTATCTATCTCATATCTATCTTCTATCTATCTATCTCATATCTATCTTCTATCTATCTATCTCATATCTATCTATCTCATATCTATCTATCTGTCTATCTATCTATCTATCTATCTATCTATCTATCTATCTATCTATCTATCTATCTATCTATCTCCTATCTATCTATCTATCTCATATCTATCTCATATCTATCTCATATCTATCTATCTATCTATCTATCTCATATCCATCTATCTATCTCATATCTATCTATCTATCTATCTATCTATCTATCTATCTATCTATCTATCTAGTAAAGGAAAATTCGGAGCAGCACAGCAACTCTGGTGGGTGCACAGACCGTAGGTCCCCAGGCCAGGGGACTATAATATAAGTTCAGGAAAAGGCAGCACTCCGTTAGTAGTGTCAAATAAAGTGGGTGTCTTTATTCCATGAGCAACGTTTCAGCTCCTTGCGAGCCTTTATCAAGCAGCCTGTCATGGTAATAGATCGTCGCTTCCTCCTTTGAAGGTGGCGATCACAGGATTAACACCCGCGATCAGTGCAAGCACCTATCATGGCTGTTAGTGACGGTGTTTACTCCATTGTGCAGCAAACACCTGGTAAGTATAAAAAGGGCTCAGCCTGTGAGCCCTTCATGTCTCCCCTCTGCTTTTTTGGGTTAAAGGGTTACAGATATTATATTGTAAGATAATAAATTAAAACCCTAGACTGAATCACAATTAGAGGCCAGACCAGATGAAGACCAAACCCCTGGATCCAATCAAACCACAGACTGACCTCGAAGCAAATTCAGACCAAAATCAAGACATGTAATCTAATACAGACCCCAGACTGAATACCAAAAATACTCCGAAACCAGACCAAACCCCCGAGGAATCAGACATTTAAAGGGATCACCCATATTGTCCTTTCATCTCTAGGATTAATCCAGTGTCCACTCATTTAGTGTCGGCCCCTTTCCTCTCCAGGCCAGTCTCGTGCCCCACCCCCTCCCATAGCTGCTGCAGAACTTCTCGGGTGAATCTTACATTGATAACAGAGCGGTGGATGGGAGTCCTCCCCGGCCTCTCCCCACTCCTGTGTTTTCCCGTATTTGCGTTTGCCCTTTCCGCATATAACACATAACTGATGAATGAAGCGCCGGCTCCGGCACCGTCATATTTGTTATTCTCACTATTCAAAAGCCGAGGATTGAAAATAGTTCAATATGGCAACGCTGAGTGTCGCAGAGGCGGCCGACTGCTGAATTTTAATGACAGTGTGAATCAGCAGCTTAGGAACGTAACGTCTCTCCCGAGCAGCGGGGTCACGCACTAAGCGCCGATATTATGCTAGAAAATCCAAGCAAAATAAATCATTTTATTGATACATTTGTGTATAAAGTGACTGAGGATGTGAGGTGCCAGCAAGCGGGTGACAGTATGTCTACTCATGTCAAGTGCAAGTGGATACAAATAGAAATATATAAGGTGTGCATTCAAAAATATAAAGTTTAAGGTTGAAGTAATAGGGGGCGTACACATGTTCTGCATGGGCGGAGCATAATATCATATGGTGAGCACAAGGAACCTGAGGATGGCTACAGGAGATAATGGAGCATATGTATCTTTTTCTTAGTCTTTTTTTTGGATTTGCACATTTTTGGCAACTTTTTCATGCACTCTCTGAAGATCACGGCACACTGGTTTTCCCGCTTTGCATCTAATTTATCTTTGAACTGCGTCTGATGTTGGCACATGATTAATCACCGATTTGCTCCCAAAAAGTCACAAAAAAATGTGCAAATACACTCTGAACCCACCAGGGGTTATAGGCTGCAGCAAAAATTGCTCAAATTTCAGGAATTATGCAAAAAAATTAACACAACGGGGCAGATTTACCTACCCGGTCCTGTCACGATCCCGCGGCGCGTTGTCCGATGAGGATTCGGGTCCGGCGCGATTCACGAAGATCGTGCGCCCGAGTTCCTGCATCTGTCGCTTCTGCGTCAAGGTCCGCCAGAGTTCACCTTCTTCTTCCTGGTGCATGTAAGTGCGTGTCTTGCAACACATTTCTAATTGTTAAATCCCACACGTTGAACTTGATGGACAAGTGTCTTTTTTCAACCGTATAAACTATGAAACTATGAAACGTTGCCCTAATCCATCGGGTTGTCCTGATTTCAAAAATTCCTTCTGAATCATTTCAGTAGTTTATATAAGATTATTTCACATTACTTAGCTACCTGCGAGCAGTGTGTGGTGACCCCTGGGAAACGGGGAGTCAGCTGTAGCCTGTGTGTGCCTGCGTCAGTCTCCTCTCCACCACACTCATCCAGCTCTCTCCCCACAAGTCTAACCCCTTAAAGAAAATCCAATATCAAAATCCATCCTGATAAACCAGGGAAATTACTCATAGACCCAGGCACCGGGACTGTGGTATCTTCTTATATTTGTAATCCATTTCCTCCATCCTTATAATAGCATTTTAGATTATGCTAAAGAGCCGAGGGAGCTACCCTAGCCTCTCTGTGATCTGGCTTTACAGGCTGCTATACTGTCTTGCCCTCTACATTACAGCAGAAAGTGCTGAAGGAGCAGGGGGAGGGGGAGACAGTGTAAGAGTCTGTCATAGAGGAGCAAGGGTATCCCTGCATGCTCATTAGCATAATTTTAAAAGTTGATTTTAGAAAGAAGAAAACCATGAATAACAAATATAAAAAGATTACCACAGGCGCGGTGCCTATGAGTAAGTGTCCCTGGTTCATCTTGATGAATTTTGGTTGTACATTTTCTTTATGGGACTAGTCTTCTTGACATCAGAAGGGTGAACATTATTATAATTTTATGTATGTCTATACTGTTTCAATTTTTTTTCCATTTCTATACTGTTTCAAAGAATCTACAAGAATTATATGGCTTCCCAATCCATTCCAGTCTAGCCTCACATAATCAGTGACCAGGCTTGGCATATAATGAGGGGAGGGTAGAGTGTGCCAGGAATGGGCGCCTGGACCCATTTATTGGAGGATGAGGCTCTTCTTTCTATGGAGCCAGTATTTCTCTATTTCATAGTAAGTGCTGATCCATAGCGCTCTCCTTTATCAGCCAATGTCTCCGAGACGCTCATTTATCTTAGATTCGACCGGCTTTTTTAAGAGAAACCTCCTTCACTCTTGGCATCGGCATCTGGGTCTCCCTTCCAGCACGAGATATTTTGTGAAGCGCCATCCACGTAACATCTTTCATTAGCAAATATTTATAGCGTTCTGACAGTGACGATGTACTGAGTGCGGAACAAACAGTTAATTAAGCGGCGCTAATCATTGTTTAATCGGGAACATTGGAACAACCCTGCCGGATTTCATGACTGGTGCCAAGGTTCGGTCCAGTCGGCTTTCAGTGTGGTTGAACGATTTATCAGGTTTTCTGTTGTTTGGGTTATAAAGGAATTTAAAGGGACGGTTGTTTGGGGAATTTAGAGATTAGGAATTGGGAGAATATGTGCTCTATCGAGGACACAATCAAAGCTATTTTTCACAATCCTGTTGCTAAAAGGCAACAGCTTTTTTAACAATGGCCCCATGAGTTATAGGATTCAGCTTAAGTCTTCTGAGCCATGAGCATGCACCTAACACTGGGCACTAAAGGGGAGCAGTCCATATCCAACATCTGATAGTGTTTAGGAATAGTTTTCTGTCAAACCCGTTAAAGTGTAAGGGGATCTCACACTGCGATGCACAAGGTCAAAAGGCCGCTTAATCTTAATTTTCTGTATAAACACAGATCCTGAAACTGTGACCTCATTATCCCACTGACTTTTTGGGATAATTTTCCTTCGTACACCACCTGAGCGTGGAGGGTGCTGAATGGGGGCCTACCCTATGGTGGAGTGAGTCGTGTTGCTATCCAGCCCCCGCACATAAGCTAAAGCCTGAGCTATAACGGCCACAGGTTAATAGCGCAATTATACGATAGGCACAGTTGACCGTCTAATCTATCAGGGGGCCGGAGCCTCTTAATATATCTGGCGGGTCAGAGGGAAGGGGAAACATCATACGTTGAAGGATCAAGAACTAACGTACCATAAATTTCCCCCTTAGTCTGCATTCACATGACCGTAGGGGGGTGTATGTACGGCCACAAGCTTGTGGCAGTACATACTTTCCCCATAGACCGCCTATGGCCGCATGGAGCGATATGTTGCCACACGTACCAATCCCTACAAGGGAAAAAGATAGGATATGTCCTATCTTTCCATGTGTTATGGGCCATATATAATGCATTGCAATGGACAGGGGAGGGGTCACCCCTCCTACTCTCCATCTCGGCTGACGTATGCCCGCCCAGCCGTAGCCGAAAGGGCATACGTCAGTGTAAATGCACCCTTAGTCTCTAATGGGGAATCACAAAATTACAAATCCTCTAGATCCCCTTAGTAGAAGGAAATTATCCATAAGCACTAAGTTTGGTTTGTATGGCACAATTTTTACCAATAACCACTCTCATCTTCCACCTTTATCATCTCTCTACCTCAATCATTCCATGACCCTCCCACTAAAGCCCATCAAGCTCTTGATTTCCATATGTCTATCCTCATCTGGTCCTTCAAGCCTTCCATGTTCCATCCCATGGTTATATTGGGGTCAACCCCCCCGGACTGAGAAGCGACGTAGCATCATATGTACATGGCTGACAAACATCTCCTACCTCTACAACCTAAAGTATAACATTGAGATACAATATTGTCAAACACTCTGGTTTTAGGAGCTAATAGACTCTAATCCAACCACAAGAGTCTGGAAAGGTCAAGGAGAACACATCTGTAGCATCTGGAGGCAATGTTTGTTGTCATCAAAACCAAGTTGGTGGGATGTTGTATAGCTTATTCTTTGGGTATTTCCAATGCAGTTTTGGGATTTCGTTAGGGTATATCATAAATTTATGTTTGGTGGCCAACCAGCATTTGGGACCCCTGTGGTTCCATAGGGCAAAACATTGAGCCATGTCTCTTACCAAGTCAGTGGTTAAGCTCTAGGTCAGGGGTCCCCAAACTTTTTACATAGGGGGCCGCTCACTGTCCCCCTCAGACCGTTGGAGGGCCGGACTAAAGTCTAAAAATAAATAGCGGTACATGTGACCGCATCCATAATACATTGGCACCCCCCTCAATTAATTATTTAATATACCGGTACTGCACCCCCTTGTGAACTATTTTATATATTGGCCCAATTAATTAATTAATATACTGGGACCTCTCTCCATTAATTATTGAATATGCCCCCCCCCCATTAATTACTAAACTGCCCCTCAAAATTAATTATTTCCTATACCCGCACCATTAATTATTTCCTATACTGCCCCTCATAATTAATTATTTCCTATTCTACCCCTCATAATTACCGGTAATTATTTACTAATCTGCCCCTTATAATTAATTATTTCCTATACTGCCCCTCATAATTAATTATTTCCTATTCTACCCCTCATAATTACCGGTAATTATTTACTAATCTACCCCTTATAATTAATTATTTCCTATGCTGCCCCTCATAATTAATTGTTTCCTAAGCTGCCCCTTATAATTAATTATTTCCTATTCTGCCCCTCACAACTAACTATGGCCCCCGGCCACCACAATCTTTTAACAGCCCTTTAATAAAAAAAATAAAAACCCTGTACTCGCCTAAGTCTTCTATCTTGTTGCCGCGTCCGGGCAGGAAAGGGTGCGCGGCCGTGTGATGACGTCATGGCGCGGCCGCGCAGCCTAGTTCATGGAGCAATGTGCGCTGGGGTTGTCTTCCGGCCACATCGCTCCAGTAATAGTGCTCGAGCGGACGTTTCCGGCCGCACAGAGCACTATACAGTGACGGGCAGGAGCTTCCTGTCCGGATGGACGGAGGCTCCTGCCCGACTGTTGCAGGCCGCGGGGGCACGGCGCTGGTGTGCCAAGTGTCGGGGGCCGGATCGAAACGGTCCGCGGGCCGTATCTGGCCCGTGGGCCGTAGTTTGGGGAACCCTGCTCTAGGAGGACAAACCTGTGGGCATGCATGTAAACCACAGTCCATGTGCTGCTGTATGTGGCTTGGCTGACACTATGACCTTGAGAATGGAAAGAGATTGAAAAGGCACATTCAGGGTCGGGTGAGGCCCGGTGCATGCTCCAAATCCCGACGTGCACAATAGAAGGCTATGGGGCTGTGAGTTAGTCGCAAATTGAGTCCCTACTCTGACAAACACAATATTTCACTCCAAACATGTGCATTAAGGACAATATTATCATAAAAGTTCAATGTAATACAAAAGAATACAAGAGGGTAGAAGAGGACAGAATGGAGGCAGCGGAGAGCAGAGCACACAGCGCTCCATCACCAGAACACAAGGTAATAACCTCCTCGGCTTATTATCTTATGAATAATAGATTTGCTTTTAATCTCAACTTTCTGTTGATATAGATTTTTTTTTACATATAAATGTGGTCCTTTTTAATTCTGTGCAGTTATTGTCCATAAATAACGCTGTTGTTATCTGCGCGCCGTGGAGGTTGTCTCATTGTGCCGCGTGCTCGAGCCTCTCCGGGGAGATTTGTAGTGATAACTTTGGAGCATAGGGCAGAGAGGACATAAACACATGAGCAGCATAAAACACACATACAGTTACCTACAGGTCTAGAGATAGCACACACTCAGGTCGGGTTAGGTGAAGGGACAAGAGGGTGCCAAAATAACGGGGACCCTTACCACTAGAGATGCTACCTAATCTATGGGTTGTTTATAGGGCCGGACAAGGAATATACTATGTAGCAGTATTCTGGTGATTTACTTGGCATGGGGGGGTCTGACCAGGGGTGTAGCTACAGCGGTATCAGCCATAGCAGCTGCTATGGGGCCCACACCCTCAGGGGTCCCCGGCAGTCAATCTGACGCACTGAAGAATGGACGATGTGCACCATTATATACATGTTGTGCTGCACCTTATACAGAAATATTGGGGGAGATGGAGGGGACAGCAGACCACCAAAAAAAGGTGGTCACATGTCTCCTAGTACAATGGCAGTAAAGCATGTGATGGTCCGTCATTATTATCACTAGTAGTTAGACCCTCATTGGTCAAGCTGTTACCCCATATGAAATACTTGAACCCACTCCTTGAGCCCTACAGCAAGAGTTTGCAGGCTGGGCAGTCCTTCTGTAGCCTTCATGGCCCAAAATCCACTCCAATTAAATTTTGGAGTCTGCTATTTGAATGTTCTGGGGTGCCAGCCAATTACAAAGCCTGCTTACCACCAGGTGATATAAAACATAAAGTCAGGCCATTATATGGCAGAGATATACACCTGAGCTCACCTTAGGCCGGGGTTTACTTAGTAAAGCTGAGTTACAGACAGAAGAAGAGTGATCAGGCCTACAGCATCCACTCCAGAAAGACTACCTGGCATAAATATTTGATGATCCCTACTCTAGGTCATTACAAATCTCTCACTATGGAGGAATCACTATATGACATGCCTCCGTTAGTGATTGACTGAGTAGCCGGTCCTAAAGGGAGAGACCAAAGAAGTTAAGCACAGTGTAAGCCAAAAACGGCATCAGGTCAGGTCAGTAACTTTTCATAGTGACAACCCCTTTAAGAAAAAAATCTAAGTATATTTGTAGTAACACAATAAAATATTCTCTATTATCCATGTAACGTTTTGTCTTTGCTTGCCACTGACTTTCTTAGGGTACGGTATGTACACAGTGTGAAGGATGATGCTGTGCCGGGGCTGGAGTGTCGTTACATTGTGTCCTACCATTATAATATATTATCTCGGGAGTCGGATTCAAGTCATTATACATTCTTAAGAAGTCATTTTCTCTCTTTGTCAGGCGGGTCACTTTGTGACATGAAATTTAGCAGATTCTGTATATTTTTTCTTGCTCACATCTCCACAGAAATGACACCTTCTGGGTTATAATGAAGGATGTGGGTAATGATCACTGCATATTAAGCTCAGGCCCGGATAACATTTTGTAATGTCACATCTCATAGAAATCTAGTGGCCATATATTACGTTAACTGGAAACTATGTTACTGCCATAAGTCCATTGCTTGCTGAAAATCCTAAGGTTTATCTTCTCCATAGAATGTTTAAGAGGATTAGAAGAATCTCAATTAAAGGGGTTTTCAAATTACAATCCCCTAGTGATGTTTACACATTAGAGATACTTTTTAACCCATTACTTTAAAATTTCACTCTATCACTGAGTCATGGTCAGTGTAAGATTCCAGAGTGTGATGATCCCTTTGTGCTGTAAGATGCTGTGTGCTGACATTGTGCTTAGATTATCAGGGTACAAGGTTTATATTAACTTTTATTCTGAATATTCCTAGTATCTGACACATAGAAAGTGATGAGACAGATCCGAGATGAGAGATGATGAGATCCATGAAATGCATATAATACATGACAATCTCAACTCAGCTATCACAGCCATGACATTCATTTTTCGGTTCTGCTGCGCCTCCCGCCCCCATGAATAAAGACCTTATCTTTCTGTAGCTTTACTCCCCTCACGCTGCTGTTTGCCGGCAGGAAGTCTCTCTCTGTGTGAGCTCGTCTTGGAATGCAAGGGAAGGGTCTTCTGCAGAGAAGAGCTCAGTGCAGCATCTGACAGAAGAACAATCTGTCCTGCCAGACCCTAGA
This sequence comes from Engystomops pustulosus, assembly GCF_040894005.1. Lineage (NCBI taxonomy): Eukaryota > Metazoa > Chordata > Amphibia > Anura > Leptodactylidae > Engystomops > Engystomops pustulosus. Next base: position 279,073,021 of record NC_092411.1, read on the forward strand.
CTACTGATTTAGGAAGAGATCCTGGGGCAACTGAAATTGTGTACACCAGGACTGATAGAGACAGGTTTCTATTATATCTGTGAAATGCTGGATTTTTGTTAATAGCAGTGAATTAGAAAATGTGTTATTTTGTTATCCTGAGTATAACTTATCTTGTCTGTAGCGTAATACCCCTTTAACCTAAATGAAAGATTTAAAGGGCATGTTCACTTTTGAGTTTGCATATAGAAAATACATATCAATATTGCAAATTTCTACAACAAAGAAATTGGAAACGGATATTATGTAAACGCTGCAATGTTCTGTAGCCAACACACCAAAAAATACTATACAATACAAGCAAGAAAAAAGTCGGTGTGGATAGGCTGAAACAAATATCAAATTTATTAAACAATTAATACTAAGCACACCAACGAGATGCCAGACCTCAAAGCATTAAAAACAATTAAAAAAGTGTACAAATACACATGAACAAGTGGATCCGAGCCGGTTGCAAGGATCCACAAACGGTCACAGGTCAAACGGTGCAGCGGATACTGATCCCCCATACATAAGATAAATACCTTGTTGAAATATGCAAGTCAAACAACCCTATAAAGATACCTGTACATTCTTACAAAAGTCCTCAAAATAGGGAAAAGTAAATGTAACAACAGGGCAGAGTCGAGCAACTACCATGGAAACCTGTATAATAAAGTAATGAGAGTAACAGAGTAGTCCTAGACCAGTGGCCGCAAATTTATGACATTACCTAAATATTCTGTGGTGAGCTGCACACAGTATTCTGCTGGTGGAGTCACTATGTACATACGTGAAATTATTTATCCTGTACTGATCCTGAGTTACACCCTGGATTATACTCCAGAGCTGCACTCACTATTCTGCTGGTGCAGTCACTGTGTACATACATGACATTACTTATCCTGTACTGATCCTGAGTTACATCCAGTATTATACCCCAGTGCTGCACTCACTATTCTGCTGCTGGTGCAGTCACTGTGTACATACATGACATTACTTATCCTGTACTGATCCTGAGTTACATCCTGTATTATACTCCAGAGCTGCACTCACTATTCTGCTGCTGGTGCAGTCACTGTGTACATACATGACATTACTTATCCTGTACTGATCCTGAGTTACATCCTGTATTATACTCCAGAGCTGCACTCACTATTCTGCTGCTGGTGCAGTCACTGTGTACATACATGACATTACTTATCCTATACTGATCCTGAGTTACATCCTGTATTATACCCCAGAGCTGCACTCACTATTCTGCTGCTGGTGCAGTCACTGTGTACATACATGACATTACTTATCCTGTACTGATCCTGATTTACATCTTGTATTATACTCCAGAGCTGCACTCACTATTCTGCTGCTGGTGCAGTCACTGTGTACATACATGACATTACTTATCCTGTAGTGATCCTGAGTTACATCCTGTATTATACTCCAGAGCTGCACTCACTATTCTGCTGCTGGTGCAGTCACTGTGTACATACATGACATTACTTATCCTGTACTGACCCTGAGTTACACCCTGGATTATACTCCAGAGCTGCACTCACTATTCTGCTGCTGGTGCAGTCACTGTGTACATTCATGACATTACTTATCCTGTACTGATCCTGAGTTACATCCTGTATTATACTCCAGAGCTGCACTCACTATTCTGCTGCTGGTGCAGTCACTGTGTACATACATGACATTACTTATCCTGTACTGATCCTGAGTTACATCCTGTATTATACACCAGAGCTGCACTTACTATTCTGCTGCTGGTGCAGTCACTGTGTACATACATGACATTACTTATCCTATACTGATCCTGAGTTACATCCTGTATTATACTCCAGAGCTGCACTCACTATTCTGCTGTGCAGTCACTGTGTACATACATGACATTACTTTTCCTGTACTGACCCTGAGTTACACCCTGGATTATACTCCAGAGCTGCACTCACTATTCTGCTGTGCAGTCACTGTGTACATACATGACATTATTTATCCTGTACTGACCCTGAGTTACATCCGGTATTATACTCCAGAGCTGCACTCACTATTCTGCTGCTGGTGCAGTCACTGTGTACATACATGACATTACTTATCCTGTACTGATCCTGATTTACATCCTGTATTATACTCCAGAGCTGCACTCACTATTCTGCTGCTGGTGCAGTCACTGTGTACATACATGGCATTACTTATCCTGTAGTGATCCTGAGTTACATCCTGTATTATAATCCAGAGCTGCACTCACTATTCTGCTGCTGGTGCAGTCACTGTGTACATACATGGTATTACTTACCCTGTACTGATCCTGAGTTACATCCTGTATTATACTCCAGAGCTGCACTCACTATTCTGCTTCTGGTGCAGTCACTGTATACATGACATTACTTATCCTGCACTGATCCTGAGTTACATCTTGTATTATACCCCAGAGCTGCACTTACTATTCTGCTGCTGGTGCAGTCACTGTGTACATACATGACATTACTTATCCTGTACTGACCCCGAGTTACATCCTGTATTATACCCCAGAGCTGCACTCACTATTCTGCTGCTGGTGCAGTCAGTGTGTACATACATGACATTACGTATCCTGTACTGATCCTGAGTTACATCTTGTATTATACCCCAGAGCTGCACTCACTATTCTGCTGCTGGTGCAGTCACTGTGTACACAATAAACTAAGTATCTGTATGTTTTCAGTGGGAAAAAAGCTGTTTACTGATAGACACCTTTGAAATTTGTTCTTGCAAGTTCACGAAATTGGCCATTTTTAAATTCAGCATGCCTAGTCCTCTGACAGCACTTTGTTCTGCATTCCCAGCTAAGCTTAGGGCTATGTAGCCCCTGTGGCCATGCATTGACTTTTACGGGTGCCTATGCGACCCCTATGTCTTGGGTTGCAGATGCACCTGTGTGCCTCGGTGTGCCTCTCTGTGCCTGCTGCAGTCTCACTTACCCCTCCGCACTCCAATGGCATATTCTGTGGCTCGATGCGTGCGTGTCTGCTTCCTAGGGCATGGGCGCGCAGGAACTGTAAAATTTAAACGGTCAGCATGCGGCTAATTTGCCCTTGCTAGCCGCTGACTTGTTCAATAGCCAGCCTATTACTGTGACCCCTGCCAGATCTGTGTGCCCTTATACCATTGAGAAAGCGTTCCCTGACAGTGTATTACCTCCTGCTACGTTCCTGACTTTGATTCTTTGCCGCCTGTCTTGACCTTCCGCTACATCCTGACTATGATCCTTTGCTGCTTGTCCTGACCTTCCGCCTGACAACGATGATTTTGCCTGCTGACTCTGTACCTTGCCTTGGCAGCCACCATGAGCAAGCCGCGCCTGTGGAGTGTCCTTGTGGTATCCTGCCGCAGCAAGTCCAACCCACTTTGCGGCGGGCTCTGGTGAAAACCGAGTGCTACTTAGACTCCGCTCTCAAGTGTCATCGCTCGCGGTGCTTCAGTGGGTCCACTACCCCGACCCTGACATTGACATTGTCCCAGTGACCTTCACAAGTTCTCGGTGCTTGCTGAGGTCAACGATTGGCCATAGCAGTCATGTCGTTACCAGCACTATGACCACACATTGAGCCACAGGTGTCGGGAGTAGGGTAAGAACATTTTATCTTGTATGCCATTCCCTACATTTGGGGTTTCATGGGACCCCTGGAAATCCCTATCGTGAGTATAAGCAGTCTATGTAAATCATGGCATCCTCTTTCCTACAAGACTTTTTTGTCTTTTTGATTGACGCTCTACAGAGATTCTCAGACACATTGCTATCAGCATTTCCCGTTCTCTCGCTTTGGTTGGATAAGAAGGTTTTGAGAGAAAATCCTGGGTGGCAGAAAATCAACTCTAAAAAGGTAAATGTTTCCGAAGAGCGAAGGAAGGATCCGGTGGGAATCGCCTCGTAGAGGCCGATAGACTTATCAAGCATTTGCCAAAATGTGTGATTAAAATCCTTTGCTTTGATTTAGTGAATGTTAATGATGTTGTAACGCAGATTTCTCAGAGACTCAATGAGCAGAATTAAGACATGAGAAATTGTATTGTATATCCACATTAGCATTGTTATAGCGTTCCTGTGCCGGCTTCACCTACAGACAAATACGAAGCCGCATTTCCCATAGCTTTTTAATAAAGGATTAGGAAATCGCTCACCTAAATTATTCTCCATGGGAATTTCACCAAAGAATTATGATAACTCAACGTAACATGACAGCTATGCCACAGAGCCAGAGCTAGTCTGGATGTGCAATGTGCTTTCTGTCTGAAGTTCTTATGGATGAGTCATGTAAAGGGTAATTCCAGCCTGATCTGTACCATAATATACTGAAGATCCAACCAAATCAAGACTGAGACAATCCTCATGTGCCACAGGTAGAAGATGTTTTCCCAGGATTCTAAACCTACAGACAATTAGTGTTCCCCTTGAACCACAAGATATATCATGAATAGAGATGAGCGAGCACTAAAATGCTCGGGTGCTCGTTATTCGAGACAAACTTTTCCAGATGCTCGAGTGCTCGTCTCGAATAACGAGCCCCATTGAAGTCAATGGGAGACCCGAGCATTTTTTTAATAAAACTGAACAGTAAAAGAACAGTGCAAAAAGAAAAATTCCAGATGTTTGCAGATGTTTTACTTGTAAGAACACATTGAAATAACACTATTCTTCACTTTGCAGGTGTTCGCGCGTGTCTCGCGCTAAGTTAGGAGATGTGCACGAACATCTGGAATGCGAAGAATATTGTTCTTTCAATGTGTTCTGCACTTAAATGCTCCTGTGTTCACTGTTTTTAATGTTTTAATTCTATTCTTCACATTGCAGGTGATAGGTGATAGGTTCGGAGATACGCGCGCACACCTGCAATGTGAAGAATAGAATTAAAACATTAAAAACACGAACATTTAAGTGCAGAACACATTGAAAGAACACTATTCTTCACATTCCAGATGTTCCGAACATCTCCTAACTTAGCGGGAGACGCACGCGAACACCTGGAAAGTAAAGAATAGTGTTATTTCAATGTGTTCTTACAAGTAAAACATCTGCAAACATGTGTAATATTTTTTTTTACAATAAAAATACTTTTATTCAATTTATTTTATTAATTTACTGCTCAATCTCGAGCCGGCGAGATACTCGTCCGAGTAACGAGCCGGTCCGAGTATGCTAATACTCGACCGAGCAGTATACTCGGACGAGTATACTCGCTCATCTCTAATCATGAGATGCAAGAGGAAGTGATCAGAGGAGTCCACTGCACTTCGTACTTCATAGTGATGGTATTTAATATTATATGTACTGGATAGAGGGGAAAACATTCCAATTTTGGTAAAATGGTGAAAAAACAAATTTGTGCCATTTTCTTGCGGGCTCATTTTTTAATGGCTTTCGATGTACACCCCAAATGACAGGTTTCCTTTATTTTTTGGGTTAGTACGATGACAGAGAAACCAAATGTATATAGGTTTTATTGTGTATTAATACATTTTGAAAAAATAAAACCCTTTGAACGAAAAAAAAGTTTCTTCGTTTCACCATCTTCACACCTGGCGCTTTCATACTTTGGTGTACGGTGCTGTGTGAGGTGTCATTTTTGTGAGATGAGCTGTCGTTTTCATTGCTACCATGAGCTTATGACGTTCCAGACATTTGTGCGGTATTTTCCGTTGCAGGGTTCAATGACGGGAATAACAGGTTTTCAATATTTTGATAGATCGAGACTTTTAAGACGCAGAGATACCTAACATGTTTATATTTATTTCGTTTTCTTGGAAAGTTGGTCATGGTAATTGATCATTGTTCCCTGATGACGTCACAGGGAACAACGATCAAAGACAATACGGTGGTGCCAATGCCAGCAGCTTTGCCGGCGTCAGTCAAAGGGTTGACACCCACGATCGGTGCATTAATCGTAGCAAACGCATGGCTTGTATGGAGAGAGCTAGGACTGTGAGCCCTCTCAATATTACCTTAAAGGGGTTGGCCCTTTACCTCATGTCTTTAGTAATGTGTGTATAACATTCGTAAATATAATCATAAGTTCAAGCACCTGGCAGGGTGATTGCTCATGGACAGTTAGAGGTCACATGACCCTCCATCTGCGGCCAATTTATGGCCTGGAATCTCCAGGTGATGAAGTAAAAGACAGGAGGCCTCACTTTACTTATAAGAAAAGCGGAGCAGAACTATTAATAGATGTATTTTGATAAATTACCTAACATCCTGCCCCCCACACACTTACACATATTACAAAACACATGAGGTAAAGTGGACAACCCCTTTAACAATCTTGTGATCTATTATTAGGTCAATTTAAGGGATTTTTAATAAAGACCCTGGGCTCTCAAGTGTGGATAATAACAAAACTTCAGTACTCCATCCTGGACCCTAGATAGTCGATTCCATCCCAAAGCTTGAGGCAATGCCAAACAATTGATCGATATTGGAACCAGAGATCAGAGCCCACCATAGGGTTAGGTCATCAATATTAAAAAAAAACAGCACCTACCCCTGAAATCCCCTACACTCAAAATCGAGCTTATAGAAAAAGTCACCTAAGAAGCAATTATCCTTATTTCTATGTGTCCCTTTAATTTTCCCATGATCCTCCAACTGTTGGGTTTCGGCAGGAGGCAATGTATGTAATGTATTACAGTGCGTGTATCAGTGATCGCCGGAGCTCAGTGATAAAATGCAGCCAATACGTTTAAACTCTCTAAATAAATGATACTGCAAGACGAAGGGGCTCGGAAGAGATATTATAGGGAAGGGTAAATAAGATATATAGACCCCGTTGTGTACGGAGAGTGTATCAGGACTGTGGACATACATAATTTACACCAAGAACTTACATCTTGGATTAGATAATATTCTTTGATGGTATCGAGCATCGAGCCAAAGAGTCAAAGAAAAGGGATTAATGGGGAAACGGAGCTGCACAAATATTCCGCTATATGTTACAGAACAAAGGAATTATCTACTGGTTGTGTCTGGTGCCGAGGATCTCTGGACATAATGGAAATAATGAGATGTTTACGGAGGTTTTAGAGCGATGAGATGAAGAGATGCCATTACTTAGATATATGACAACACTCTCATCTGCTGAACCTGATAATAGAGAACATCAACCGCCATATTCCTATTGTTTACTGTGATATAATGCAGGAGCCATTACACAGATGATCCGGGTGATTTAACAAGAGTTAAACAGTAAAAAATAGTTTATCTGGTATCTTACTGTAAGGAGATGACTTACTGTGTGGAGACACTCGATGGAACTGTACAAACAGGAGGGTAAATCGGGGAAGACAGAGGCAATAATGGAAATAGAAAAAGGAATGACCCGGTACTTGTAATCATATATATAGTGGGTACGGAAAGTAACATCAAAAAGTTCTTTTTTTGCTCATTAAGTAACACTCTGCCCCGATCCTGACAAATGTAGATATTTCTGCTAATTTATTGAAAACAAGAAAAACTGAAATATCACATGGTCATAAGTATTCAGACCCTTTGCTCTGACACTCATATTTAGCTCACATGCTGTCCATTTCCTTCTGATCCTTCTTGAGATGGTTCTACTCCTTCACTGGAGTCTAGCTGTGTTTAATTAAACTGATTGGACTTGATTAGGAGAGTCACACACCTCTCTATTTAAGACCCACAGCTCACAGAGAATGTCTAAGCACATAAGAATCACAAGGTCTAAGGAACTGCCCAAGGAGCTCAGAGACAGAATTGTGGCAAGGCATAGATCTGGCCAAGGGTACAAAATAAGTTTTTAAGCACTCAATGTTCCTAAGAGCACAGTGGTCTCGATAATCCTTAAGGAGTAACTGTAAAGCTACATTATTTTCGTGTTTAGCAAAAATAACTACATTCACACATTAATGAGCAATTAATAAGAAAAAAGAACACAGGGAGGCCTGTGATATTAGTGGCTTTAGCCATAGAATCCCACATGACACAAAGATGGTACAAAAGCTTAATTTTCCTTCATTGGAGAACTCAATAAATTGAAGTAAACAGCCTGTACAACTTTCCACACAGATGGCATGCAAGAGCTGTGTCCAATGGTTGGTGCAATATCCTTCCTTTTATTGCTGGGGTGGTACTGTTCTTATAAATGTCCCTGTAGCTTTTTCAGTTCTTCTTTATCAGAAGCACACATCAGCAGTGACCTCTTAAGTTCTTCTATCAGGAAAGACTTTAGACAAGAAAAAGACCCAGGCTTTTGGAGTCAGCCTCTGAAATGTTTATAAGGACCAGTCTATCGGACAGCCTGCTTCTCACCAGGTGGTTACAAAAGCTAAACATATCCTCAAATGTCCACTATGACCTGCTGATGTTACAGCCTAAACAGAAGATTATCTAGAGATCATTTGGAAAACTTGGATTCCCTGAGATAGAAATTGCAGTAGGTTGATCAGGCCTGGAGTGTCCACCCCAACAGGATTACCAGACAGAAATTGACAACTCTGGCCCATGACAGATGTAACTCAGGATTGGCACACGATAAGTAATGTCATGTATGTACACAGTGACTGCACCAGCAGCAGAATAGTGAATGTAGTGAATGTGAATTAGCATTAGAACTACATAACTACACTTAAGGGAGTGCAGAAGGTTGCATCTGGACTCTGAAGTCTTATGGGGGCTATAAGGTGACTCATGCCCATATGACAAAAAACTGATAGTAAAGATGATAAAATATAATTTGGGGTCTGATCTAGATCTGGAATTAAGGGCCAGAATCTTTATGTTATGCCTCTGCTTTTAGTATGATATATAAATAACTTCTTAGCCCCTCCTCCTTGGTTAGACGGTTCAGATGATAAACCCTCCTTACTCGTGGTGGGCAAAATTTCCATTTCGAAACTTTTTCTCTGTGGAAGACTCATTAGACTTGCGGAGGGATGAAGAAGATCCTGCAGTACATCGCGCTGGGGTGCCCAGGGGCCACTATCCATTTCACAGGCAATATGTATTAATTTGCTTGCTTTTAGTTACAATCCGACTTGTGAAAACGTCCCAGAAGTAGTGAATCTTCCGCCCTGCCAGACGTGCCGCCCTCCCCTAACACCGTGATGAACAGTAATAGATTTAACGCAGCCGAGTCCCGGAGGAGGGGAGATTATTCATGGCAGCCGGCACTGTGTTTAATGGACTTGGTGTTGGTGAGTGACACGGTGACCTTCAGCCGCTCCATCACCACGTGGAGCCGTGGTCCCATCGCACAGACAATGTTTATCCCAAAGCAATGACTTCTAATGGGGCGGGAGCGGAATGAAAATAAAATGAATTTTTTCTTATCTATTTTTTTAACCCTATGTAAATGAGCTCAGAAATCCAAGAAAGCCGCCTCCCTCAGGACATCAATACCATCAGTACGTTCCATCGGGAAGACGGGATTTGATGTATCCCGAGCAACAACACACAACACGACGTGAGAAAATGGCCTTAACTGTCTGCACAATATTGAGGCGGAATAATCTCTGAACGGAAGAAACTTTCCTGATTATTTTATGTAACTGATGGTTCTTAAAGGGGTTGGACAACATTTTGAAAAATGTTTTTTTTTTTTTTTTAAATCAGACCATTTCTATTGAAAGTTTTTCAGATTTTTTTTTACAAAAATAAAAAACAAGACAAAGAGAAAGATGTTATATATACATAACATCAAACTCCCCTCCGCTACTTCCCATCTCTCCCCACCTCCCACCCGCATCCCAGTAGACAGCAAGCGATTCAGAGCATATCTTAACGAAAGGTCCATTAGGCCATGGAGTGCCACAAAATGGAAAGGGCATAGAAGGACAGTATACATCTATATACAGAGCCAGCGTCAAATGCCGTAGAATGGACAGTTAACAATTTAAAGGACCTCTACCACCAGGACATCTATTGGAGACTTAAAGGAAATCTACCACCAGGATGAAGGATTGTAGACCAAACACACTGAAATACGGGTGTTTGCACCCTCTGGCAGGATCTGCTCTTTGTTTAGCTTCTTATGCCCTTGTTTTTTTTAAAAGGCTTTTAAATTTATGCAAATGAGCCTGAGAGGCTCCAGGTCTTTTAATGGAGCCTAGAGCCCCTAAGGCTCATTTGCATAATGTTTCACAGTTTTAACCTGGGTATAAGAATCTTAAAGAAGCATCGATCCTATCAGAGGGGACACACACCAGTATGTTAGTGTTCTTGGTTTACAATCCTTCATCCTGGTGTTAGAATTCCTTTAAGTCTCCAGTACCCGCATTCTATAACAGAGACTTCCATGTAGATCGACAAGAGCTTTGCTAGGGAAGCCCGGAACATCTGCCGTGCCAACTTTATTCAAAAATTTTTAGGGCATTTTTTTTTCAGGTTGACTCCCCACTCTAGTCTAATAATCTCATTAACTTTATTACTAAATTCTTCAAGGGTAGAGGGAGACCTCAGAATCCATTTGGCAGCAATAGATTTATGAGCTAAATATAATCGTTTTTGGGCATAAAGTAGGGTAGTACTGTCAATATTGAAAAATGTTTTATGTGAAAGAAAAAAAAATATTTCTCTTTTCACCTTTATGTTGACCCCTAGTTCCAGCACCCATGCTCCAGTCACTAGGTCTTTAGGTCTTATTGAACTGGAACTGTTGACATTATACTAATTTAGTCAATGGTTTCATATGAATAAACATAAGGGGCAGGTCCTTGAGGATTGTGATCCCTCTCAGACTGGAAAAGGTTATGTGAGTGCTCGGCTATTCACTGGCCTCAAGCAGTAACCTGTACATGAGAACACTGATGCCAGTGACTTGTTGAGCGGTTACATAAGTGGTGGACATGTAATATGTTTTCCAGTCTTGTCAAAGGCCGGAAGCCCCAGGGACCAGAACATGGAGCATGGAAATGGGAGGCCCTTGGGGATTAGCAAAAACCGGGAACTGTAAGTCACCCTTATCTACCGTTCCTATCTAACAGCAGAGAACTTTCAGAATCGTCTCATCTAGTAATCCCTCACTGAAGTTAAGGAAGTGCAGGACCCTTGTGACAGCTCACATGGAAGACTTTCCCATAAGTCCTAGGTTTCATGGAACAGCTTAGGGTGACTTGTAGTGGTAGCAGTGGGACCTCCAGGTATTTATCTCCTATTCTATGTCATTAATGATAAAATCCCTTAAAGTGGCAGACCCATAGATACCCCCCAAAGGGTGTGGTTGAGCCCTAGCCCCATAGGGGTCCTATAAGGGGACTTTTTTCATGTGGATAGTCCAGTACTATAGACTATACAGAGCCAAGAGTCTTGGTACAGATTTTGTGTTGGGCCCAGACTCACGTTGTGCCTCTTGACCTCTTTGGACGAGGCACTGGTCATTCTCCAGGATCCCGCAAAGTGTAGAAACATTGGAGAACCCATAAAGACGTATTTTGCTCTCATGCAACTCAATTAAACTGTTGAAACTAAATGAACAAAAAAGCACCAAAAGCTCCGTGAGTGTCTCCAGCCTCGCTCTATTTCATGATAAAAATCCTATAGTCTTAAACAAGGGTAAAAGAACAAATGGGAATTTTAGAGAGTCTGATAGATCAGTCACCAAAGTAATCATGGACTTTACAGCCGCCTGGCCACAAAACCAATCTGCTGCATGAGGGATATTAAGGAGGATATAAATCCTGAGGATTACAAGTCAACAATAAACTTTTAGAAAACATAATTGTGTGCCCAAATCCAGATCACAAGAGGCAGAGGAATATTTTAAAGGGACACAACCAGAAGAAAAAATTGGACCATACCTTAGGCATGAATAGTCAACATACCTGGTGCCTTCAGTTGCTTTATTATCTTCCCCCTCTCCTAAAATGACCTCTGACTTTTAGTGAGAAGCTAAGTCTAAGCCAAAGACACGCCCCCTCCGCTGCCCGGAAATCGGAGATTGGAGGAGGCGTGTCTAAGAATTCCAGACAGATCCTCAGTAAAAGTCAGAAGCCGTTTCAAAAAGCCCATTGGTAGAGGTAATGGCGGCACCATGGCTAGAACATTAAGATAGTGTTATCTATTCATAATATCTTTATTAACCAGAGGAAATGTACAAGTCAAGCACAAATATACGTCATGAAAATTAGACACAAGAAAATGAAGTAACCCCCATCATATAAGGTCCAATCACTAGATGGTAAAACATGTGTAGGCATCTCCAAGAACATATACAAGAAGGTCAATGGATGGTAGGTATCTCCTCTAGAGGTTCTAAAGTAGCTAATATAAGTAAGAAAAATACTTGTAGTAATAATGTCCCAAACATATCTAAAAATTACACCACAATAGCAAAACAAATGAGCAAAAATTATGAGTTGTGTTATATAAGTCCCTAGGGCATGTTTGGAACCCTTCACCGCAGGTTCTTAAGAACCTGTAGATAGTTTAGTGTCCTAAATCGCCCTGATTGGATTTCTTTAACCTACTTGTGATAGATGTGTGAAGTGTAGGACCTCCACAGATCTAGGGGATTAGTGGTTGGATATATGTGAGTCTTCTCCATGTACTCCGCTTCTACACTACTTCTTACCTATCTACAGAATAGTATATCAGAGGTTGATCGATGGGAAGTGGTGTACTTAGAAATCATGGGTCACCATAGCAAAAGTCAGGTTTGGACCCATTTTGCGGAAACATTTTTTACACAGCCCCCCCTTATTTTGAATTTGTATACCACACCCATGAAAAATTAGTATTTAGGGGCCCCATTTGTAAATGGCCCCACCTCATGTTACATAGAAGGGCGCAGTAAAAGGGTAGTGGTTGCTAAGAAATTTCTTACATCAACCCCTGCCCACATCAGTGACCCCCACTTTAGTTATTGTACAGTGAATCCCGAACTCCAACACCCAAACCCAACCATTCCGCCCACTTTGATGGGCAATACCTATCGGGCACCATAGTAGTCATGTTCTCCATCTTCCCTGAAGACAACTTAAGGGGGGTGCACAGCTTCATCATTGGGTATCTGGCGTCCGGTTGCATGGAGGTGAAGCTTTCCTTCACTTCTGTGGCTGCCATATGGACAATACATAGCGGACGGAGATTTGTTATATTGGCTTTGACGACAGCTGTCAGACGCCCTCGGCACCACTATTGAGATATCCTATGGGAAGCAGTCATAGCACATACATCCCACAGAAGACTGGAATGTTATATTCACAGAACCTAAAATAATCACATTTTATCAACCCCCCACTTAGACCTGCAACCAGCGAGTATCCCAGCAGGCAATGCTGACTTTCTGCCTTAAAAAGCCCAGCAGAATGTAGGGCGGTAATTAGGGAGAGGAGGAAAATGCCGTATTTATAGGAAAGAGATGAATGCAAAGGTTAGAACGGCAACGTGGCTGAACAAGTTGACAATCCCATTGTACTGTCACTTCTGCAAATGGTCCATTGTCACCATTGTGTCACGCTGAATAGCCTGCATGTTGGAGTACATAAAAGCAGGGGGCAGCTGGGTGAGATCCTTTTGTCTGCCAAACGGGGAAATCTTGATTCTTTAGAAGAAGTCGCTAGTTTAGATCTCACTTTTTACAGAATTTTTGTTTCTTCACACCTTGTTTTACATCTTTAGTAGTAACAATCTAAGACACAGCCAAACTCTATGCCTGGTTTTTGTGATGGTCAGTGGCTACATTGGGGTCTTCTACAAAAAGTTTATATTTAGGATGAAATTTGGATAAAAGGGAAGACATTTGTGAAAAATATAAATTGTAAATTAAGAGAAAAGTCAGTTTTGTAGAACTTTTGTAGAATATTTGACAACTGGTCAAGAACGTCAAGAAGGTTCTCGAAAAACGGGAAACCTCTCAGAATCTTGTTCCATTCTCTACGGGGGGGGGGGGGGGGGATATAGAACATTAGTCTTAAATTACCCCCCCACTGGTGGTCCTGTGATTGTATTCACTGTAGACCAGATCTGAACTAGTGGAGTTTCTTGCTATAGTCTCCACCGTTGATGACCTGGAAGACCCTGCTCCATGGCTCAACGTGGCCAAAGTGGTAAATTTTGCAACTGATGACCCAAACATTTTGGTTTCATACAATAGACAATACCTGGGTCCATCACTTTGATCCCTGAAACCAAACCAGATTTCTCCTTTTTTAAATATACCTATTCATGGGGTGAAAATTGAGGATAAGAAACAGGTTGGCTAATTTTGAGGGCTTAGTTCCCATATGTGTGCTATGGATATCTATGGCAATTCAACAAAACAAAACAAAAATCTAATGGGAGTTACCAGATATATCAGTAATACACATATACTGTTATAAAGTAGATCCCCAGGTTATACCAGCATGCTCATATCACTATATACACGAGAAATATAACCGACAATATACAAGCTGAACATATATCTGCCACGCACGGAGGTGTGGGAGAGTCTCTTGAGGCTAAAGACAATGGACTCCCTGGACCGCCACGGGGGATGATGATACAAGCCGCAACCCGGGAGCGGAGTCTAAGTGGACCCCTGGTCTTTGCCAGAGCCCGACGCAAAGCGGGATGGTCTTGCTGCAGTGGGGAGCCACCAGATCGATCCACAGGTGCGACTAGGCCCGCGGTGGCAGCCAAGGTAGGGACACAGGGTAGGCAGGACCACGGAAAGGCAGGACCTCAGGAAGGCAGGACCTCGGGATGGCCACCGGGATAGAGGACCGCCACCAGAATACACGACTGCCAAAGGAGCACAGGACCGCCACCGCTACACTGGAACGCAACAGGAACACTGGACCATCACATGAATGCCACAGGAACACAGGAAACACGGAGGCGTCTTGATATGCACAGGAACACGGAGGCGTCTGGAAACGCTCAGGAAACACGGAGGGCTTTCTCTTCAGTGGAAGGACTTGAAGATCCGGCAGGGGTTGCTGGGAGCTGCCAGGCTATATAGGAACCCGGATATGCCAGGACCAATTAGGAGTACGCTGGCCCTTTAAATCTTGCAGAGTCGGCGTGCGTGCGCGCCCTAGTGGGCGGGTATGTGCGCGGCCTAGTCAGGCAACAGGAGTGCTGTCAGACAGGACTGGAGCCAGGGACCGGAGCCAGGAGCCAGGAACCGGGAGAGATAAATACAGACCCTGGTGGAGCAGGTGCGGCAGCGGGGGCAGAGATGAGGGCATGGGTGCTACAGGAGATCCCCAGGTTATACCAGCTGTACATATATCATTATATACAGGAGATCCCCAGGTTATACCAGCTGTACATATATCACTATATACAGGAGATCCCCAGGTTATACAAGCTGTACATATATATCACTATATACAGGAGATCCCCAGGTTATACCAGCTGTACATATATCATTATATACAGGAGATCCCCAGGTTATACCAGTTGTACATATATCATTATATACAGGAGATCCCAGGTTATACCGGCTGTACATATATCATTATATACAGGAGATTCCCAGGTTATACCAGCTGTACATATATCATTATATACAGGAGATCCCCAGGTTATACCAGCTGTACATATATCATTATATACAGGAGATCCCCAGGTTATACCGGCTGTACATATATCATTATATACAGGAGATCACCAGGCTATACCGGCTGTACATATATCATTATATACGGGAGATTTCCAGGTTATACCAGCTGTACATATATCACTATATACAGGATATTCCCAGGTTATACCAGCTGTACATATATCACTATATACAGGAGATCCCCAGGTTATACCGGCTGTACATATATCATTATATACAGGAGATCCCCAGGTTATACCGGCTGTACATATATCATTATATACAGGAGATCCCCAGGTTATACCGGCTGTACATATATCATTATATACAGGAGATCCCCAGGTTATACCGGCTGTACATATATCATTATATACAGGAAATCCCCAGGTTATACCAGCTGTACATATATCACTATATACAGGAGATCCCCAGGTTATGCTGGCTGTACATATATCATTATATACAGGAGATCCCCAGGTTATACCGGCTGTACATATATCATTATATACAGGAGATCCCCAGGTAGTACCAGCTGTACATATATCATTATATGCAGGAGATCCCCAGGTTATACCAGCTGTACATATATCATTATATACAGGAGATCCCCAGGTTATACCGGCTGTACATATATCATTATATACAGGAGATCCCCAGGTTATACCAGCTGTACATATATCATTATATACAGGAGATCCCCAGGTTATACCAGCTGTACATATATCATTATATACAGAAGATCCCCAGGTTATACCGGCTGTACATATATCATTATATACAGGAGATCCCCAGGTTATAGCAGCTGTACATATACCATTATATACAGGAGATCCCCAGGTTATACCAGCTGTACATATATCATTATATACAAGAGATCCCCAGGTTATACCGGCTGTACATATATCATTATATACAGGAGATCTCCAGGTAGTACCAGCTGTACATATATCATTATATACAGGAGATCCCCAGGTTATACCAGCTGTACATATATCATTATATACAGGAGATCCCCAGGTTATACCAGCTGTACATATATCATTATATACAGGAGATCCCCAGGTTATACCGGCTGTACATATATCATTATATACAGGAGATCCCCAGGATATACCAGCTGTACATATATCATTATATACAGGAGATCCCCAGGTT
This sequence comes from Engystomops pustulosus, assembly GCF_040894005.1. Classification (NCBI taxonomy): domain Eukaryota; kingdom Metazoa; phylum Chordata; class Amphibia; order Anura; family Leptodactylidae; genus Engystomops; species Engystomops pustulosus. The sequence goes on from NC_092411.1 coordinate 279,089,712, forward strand.
ATACCAGCTGTTTATATCATTATATACAGGAGATCCGCAGGTTATACCAGCTGTACATATATCATTATATACAGGACATCCCCAGGTTATACCAGCTGTATATATATCATTATATACAGGAGATCCCCAGGTTATACCGGCTGTACATATATCATTATATACAGGAGATCCCCAGGTTATACCAGCTGTACGTATATCATTATATACAAGAGATCCCCAGGTTATACCGGCTGTACATATATCATTATATACAGGAGATCCCCAGGTTATACCAGCTGTACATATATCATTATATACAGGAGATCCCCAGGTTATACCAGCTGTAAATGTATATATTCCATGTTCCACATCACTATATACCAGAAGATGTATACTGTGTAGCAGCATTGGCTTAGTGAATGTGGGATTTTTCGGGATATTATTCCTGCCCTTGTATGATTTGGTCAGTGATGGATCCCAGGTGCATATTATTGGCAGGCCCGGCTTCCATGTAAATTTAGCAATCTTGCAGATTTCCTCTCCCCCGCCGGCATTTCATATGGCGAGGAGAAAAAAAAAGTTAATATTTGCAAAAAATATTGTTCTGCAGACAAATTGTTGTTGCAGTTCTTTACCGTATTCACGGAAGGGATGGAAATCACAGCTGCCAGATCCATCGGACCCCCGGGTAGACGATATCCACCAGCAAAACACTCGAAGGGGAACATTTATTATCAGAGAATATTTTACTAAAAATAAAAATACAGGCGCCCATGTGATGTCAGAGACACCCCACACATGTCTATGAGTGACACAGGGTTAGCAGGGGGTCGTAGAAGAGGAATCATTAATGGTCCTGGTACTAGTCCTGTTTGGGGAAATATGAACTTTCCTGGTTCTGGTCCTGTTTGGGGAAATATGAACTTTTTAGGTTTGAGGTAGAAGCAAAAAATACAGTGTTTTTTTATTGAAAAAAAAACCCCACAAAAAACAGCACCAAACCTGCACTGTAGCTGGATTGTAAAATATATTCCAGGATTGTGGCTTTCATTGGGGGTGTGTCCTCACACTGCTGTTCTCTTACCGCTCTGTATAAAGCTGTCCAAAACCCCTCCCCTCTACTCTGAGTAAAAGTTGTCAAAATCTTTAGGTTGAACACTTGAGTAGAAACCCTAGCAGTAGAAATGAGCGGACCCGTAGTTTCAGTTTTGGTGCAAGGAACAGCCAATCCAGTAAATGGACACCCCTTGCTACTAGCCATGGCCATGATTGACACCCTTGTCACCCCCTGACCAATTGTGACCATGCAAGGGGCGTCCATTTGCCAGAATGGTTGATCGCCCGACATAGGGTCCTCTGATCAATAAGAAACACAGGGCCTGGATCCTCTCCCCTCCTCCTCTCCTTTCTTGCACTACAGGAGGAGGCCTTGAGTCTTGCCTAGCAAACTCTTGGCTAGGGTGACAGCCTGAGTTCCCACAAAGATTGCTCTGAGTACTACCTCTGGCACCCGAGCCACAGGTTCGCCACCACTGCTCCATTTAGAGCCAGCTGTAGACCAAACCAGAAGGAACTAAGTCCATCTTCCCTATGATCACGGAGTGGTGGATCTTTAATATTGGTATATTTTGTAAAATACTTTACAATTACTATCAAGAGAATCATTAATAAGAGTCTTCATTTACATTTTACCTTATGATTTACTATGGCAAAAGAGCTTGACTTCTGCTCCGGGAAGAAAATCTACGACTCGCGTGAATGGATCTTGTCGATACGTCTACAGTGATGACATTCACTACTGAATATTGACCTGATCTCTCGAGTGAAAAACTTAACACCAACCTTCGACGTAGAGTGAGGATTCTGCTGAGGAATAACGACACAAAGATCAACGCCAAGCCACTCGAGAGGCCATCAATGCCTCCTTGGATCACTGGTTCATGGATACCAGATTCAAGATGGTTTACAAGTCTCCTTTACCCAACTCTGCATAGTCTCGGGCTCCTTATTGGCTTCTATTACATCTCACAACTTGAATCCATTTATTATATTTTTGAGAAAACAGCAAAAATATCCATGGGGTCTCGTGGTCCCAGTAAGCCATTAGAGTGTTTTTGATTATTGGCCAAAAAACATTATAATTTTTTTGGGGGGGAAAGTAAAGTCTTCTATGCAGTAAGTGCCATCTACATTTGGAACTCTCTTCCTTCTGGAATAGATATACTGGTTTGGCTTAATAACAAATCATATTATTAGGCTTCTTGTTAGTCATGCTTGGTGTCTTTCAAGGTAGCAAAAGGAGACATTGTTTTCCGTTTCCCACCTTGGAAAACATATTTGCATATTTCTCAGACTCCCCTAGTGGAGCATAAGTCTCCACAAGTCTATAAGGCAATCTTAATTGGCAAACTCTCCATAAGGAGAACTCTTACCTCCCGACCGTATGCATTTATCTACAGATTTGAGATAAATACCGTGGGGAAAGGGCATCATTGGCTAACATAAGGCTATACTGTGACATGTTGCATATACTAATTTGGATACCCAATGAATGGTAGGAGAGGAACCGGCGCTCCAAACAAAAACCTCTAGGAACCAATGTCAGTAGTTCCAAATCGTAAGGTTTTATTTCAAAGAAAATAATAAATAAGTTTAAAAGAGTGGTTACAACGCGTTTTGGCTCAGTACATGAGCCTTCGTCAGGTATAGAGATACAGAGTTCAAATGCTGCATATAGGTAACATATGGCTATACCGTGACATACGTGTCATCTAGATGAGATAGGACTTCACAGTGGCTCCATTCTGATTAGACATCATAAATCAAGTGTCCACCGGAAATTACAAGTCTACTCTACGACAACCAAAATCTTCACACTGGACTTTACAATGGACTTACTCTGTTGGACAGACAGATTACATGACTATTAGTCAGCTGGACCGGCGAACACTTCAGACAACAAATTCCACGGTACACAGATGATCAGGAATTCGATCACAGACATTCCGGAATGTACTGTCCACCATGTGGTTCCTGGGTCCAACCAAAGAGACAGTTCAGAAGCAGAACTTGTTATGTATCATGGGACCCTCAAGAGCTATGATGAGTCAAATCTAACGGGTTATTTGAGAATCATCCTAGTAGCCGAGTTATTGACTCCAAAGTCACCTGTTATTGGATTGTCTTCTGTTGGATCAGCGTAGCTCAATTTTTTGGTTAGAGCTCACTAGAAGAGTTAACCTTCGGCTCACTAGAAGAGTTATCCTTTAGGTGACTAGAAGAGTTGTCCTTTAGGTCACTAGAAGAGTTATCCTTTGGCTCACCAGAAGAGTTATCCTTTGGCTCACCAGGAGAGTTATCCTTTGGCTCACTAGAAAAGTTATCCTTTGGCTCACCAGGAGAGTTATCCTTTGGCTCACTAGAAAAGTTATCCTTTGGCTCACGAGAAGAGTTATCCTTTGGCTCACCAGAAGAGTTATCCTTTGGCTCACCAGAAGAGTTATCCTTTGGCTCACCAGAAGAGTTATCCTTTGGCTCACTAGCAGAGTTGTCCTTTGGCTCACTAGCAGAGTTATCCTTTGGCTCACTAGAAGAGTTATCCTTTGGCTTACCAGAAGAGTTATCGTTTGGCTCACTAGCAGAGTTGTCCTTTGGCTCACTAGCAGAGTTATCCTTTGGCTCACTAGAAGAGTTGTCCTTTGGCTCACTAGCAGAGTTGTCCTTTGGCTCACTAGCAGGGTTATCCTTTTGCTCACTAGAAGAGTTGTCCTTTGGCTCACTAGAAGAGTTGTCCTTTGGCTCACTAGAAGAGTTGTCCTTTGGCTCACTAGAAGAGTTGTCCTTTGGCTCACTAGAAGAGTTGTCCTTTGGCTCACTAGAAGAGTTGTCCTTTGGCTCACTAGAAGAGTTGTCCTTTGGCTCACTAGAAAAGTTATCTTTTTGGCCAATGAAACTCAAAAGACACTGTAGAACATATGTTCAGATATCTCAATAAAGTCAACACATTAGTATGGAGTGTTAACGAGCCTCATGATGCTGACGAGCCCCGTCATCACACATGGAACTGGGTTGCATCGAAGGACGAGTCCCTTTAAGTTCCAGTTACATGATCTACAAATTGAATGTATGTCCCAAGTCTTGGCATAACATTTTTATAGGTTTTGATTAAGGCTTTGTTAAAACATAATTTGGACACAATATACTTCCTGATGTCTCATGTTAGACGATGGCTTCTCCTCTCGGTCACATCAGCTGTCTATCGACAGTACGCAGACACATTGCAGAGGGATACAGTTGGCATCCAACAACCCGACAGACGCATAGACTCACTTACCATGCACGGCTCATTAAAGACCTGCCGAAGGCCAGTGGGAGTAATAATATTACAATCATCTGTATATGTGGCATTCTCTGTCCTATCAATTCCAGCATAAGCGCCCCCCTGACGACGATATAAGAGCAACTCTAAGTGGATGCCAGAAAAATGACCTGTTTCAGGTTTTCTGAGGGGCCCATGTTTCCGAAAGACTGCAAATACACAAAAGCTTTTCTTGATCTCCGATTTCCAGCTGAGCTCACCTAATGGGATCAGCATATCACAGAGGATGAATCCGTTCTGGGGATGTGTCGCCAAAATACATAAGCAAACAATGTCGCTATAGGGGGGGATGTGAAGGGAAACACATATTGTGCATCAAAACAGCTGAGTGATGTGTATACTAATTCTGTCTGCCAGAGAGGAGTGTCAATATAGTGAACCCATGGTGGTGAGATTCGAGATTTGGACAATGTCTTCTATTGAAAGAACTCACAGGCTTTACTTGGCAGAATCAGGAAAAATAGTTATCAGCTGACGGGTATGGAAAGTGTATGGGCACCTTAAAGAAGACCTATTAGGAAAATACAACTCCACCCTCCCGGACATGTACCAGCACCTTGCAGTATATAACACTTCTTTTATGCATATTGCATCTTTCACATTCTTTCTGATTTGCTATTAATCCCATGATCTCTCAGCTAGGCCTTATATGACCATTTAGGGAGAGTATGCTCTATTGGCAGTTTTTTATGGCATTCTGGAGTTTTTACAGCCTGATAAATTCTGACCTGGAGACTGGTCTGTGCAGACCCCAAAGGACATGTGGTCATCTCTTCTTCACACCTACCCCAATCCCTGCATCAGCAAGAGTGGATGTAGAGTGGGAGACTTACTGGTCCTAGTATAATTGCAGTGTATTTATATAAGTGCTGGCAGCGAATAATAATTGGAGTGCTGGAGCTGTATGAAGTATGGTTTATGCTCAATTTGTGTCCTGAATGAAAGGTGAGCGCAAGTTTGAGTAGGATAAATTAACCCGTACAGTTGCAGCCCACGTCATGTGACGAGGCAGCAGCGGCCTCACCATATATCATATACACACATACAGAATAAACATACATACAGGATTTGCACACTCATATGCATACAGCAAATACACATCACATATATTATATATACACATATATCATATACACACATATACAGCCTAAACATACATACAGGATTCGCACACCGCATATATATACAGCAAATACACATCACATATACACACACAGCAAATATACATAAACATACAATATCATATACAGCATATATGCACACATATATTATATACACACCACATACATCATACACCCAATACCCCAAATGTCGGGGCCCCCTTGCACTGTGCACCCCCTATGGCTGCCATTACTGTAGTTATGACCCTGGACAACGCATTTCAGGAAGGGAACAATCCCTTCTTGTGCTCCAGCGGGTCTGTGTTACAATGTGGCTGTTATGTAAGTGCTCCTAATGTCCGTGCCTGAAATGCATTGTCCCTCTAATTTGTCTACTAATAAGATTGTTACCATCATAATCAACTCCGCTCATTTATGCTGTAACCTTAAAAACTGAGTTATTTTGTTGCACTTTTCCAACTTCTCTACTCGGGGACCACAAGCGCCGGCACCCAAGGGTCGCAGCAGCAGCCAACCATTCGCTATAATTTACCATCACCCCCATTTATATGTGTTAAACCTACTACAACTCCTAGTAGGCTGCTCACTCATCACATGATTACTACTCTATAGTCTATCATACTTTACGTCATGCGCCTCCTTCCTACAATTATTAGTAGCTGTGATTGGGATTTCTTTATGAGTCTTTATGGTACAGGAGGTCAAAATATAGAAAGACCTGATATGTGCGATAGGTGACATATACCTCAGGGGCGGATATGACCACCATGGACCCTGGGCTGTATGAATATTATAGCCCCTACAAGTCTGGAATCACTCCTTACATCTGCTACTAGAATCAGCTTCTTGGGGAATGGAGGATGTGACCTATCTGTGGTTTCAGGACCTTCAAAGGTCCTGAAACGGCTCTTGTGTACAAGAGAGCAGGAACAGATGTATAAGAATTTCATGGGTGAAGGTCTTTCTCAGTATAGAATTTTCTGGCTGGTATGGATGGCCGCACCCCCCCCCCCCCCTTCCAGAAGGCTTGGACTCTGGTTTCCCCCCAAACTGCCCAATATTATAATCCACTAGTACTCAGGGTCCTATGCCCTGGATGACAAACACCAACACACGTGCCATTATTCATCTTTTCTTAGTTCACTCTTCCCTGTACCATACTACTTATAGTGTGTGACTATATAGGAAAGATATGAAGCTTTACACAGAGTAAGGTAAAGTATTAGAGAAGTAGTGAAGGTTACTGCCTCCATAGTAACTGCCTCATTATTTATCCCACAGATCACACAACGAGCAACATCCCGGCAGAAAGATTGGATCTTTCAACCTAAGACGAGATACATTATATCATGTAGAAAGATATTGCTAGGATACACACATCAATGTATCTAATCCCTGAATTATCTGATAAAAATAGTCACAATGATTTCTTGTGAATGTCGCTCCCTCCATGTCATAAAGTGAAGCACAGAACTGATATCCCCATAACCCAACATGGTTCTGTCTCCGCAACCAAGTATCAGTGTAAGGGTTACTAGAATACTGTAGAAGAATTATTATTATACTGAACACTATGTACAGGAAAATAACTATAAGACTGACTCTTATATATACAATATAATAACTATAAGACTATCACTATGAACATGAAAACAGTTATTAAATACTACCTAATAAATACAAGATATAAATATAGATAAGTGTTCCCCTATGTGCAGCAATATAACTACTATAATACTGCCCCTATGTACAAGAATATAACTACTATAATACTGCCCCCTATGTACAAGAATATAACTACTATAATACTGTCCCCTATGTGCAAGAATATAACTACTATAATACTGCCCCCTATGTGCAAGAATATAACTACTATAATACTGCCCCCTAAGTACAAGAATATAACTACTTTAATACTGCTCCCTATGTACAGGAATATAACTACTATCATACTGTCCCCTATGTACAAGAATATAACTACTATAATACTGCTCCCTATGTACAAGAATATAACTACTATAATACTGCCCCCTATGTACAAGAATATAACTACTATAATACTGCCCCCTATGTACAAGAATATAACTACTATAATACTGCCCCCTATGTACAAGAATATAACTACTATAATACTGCCCCCTATGTACAAAAATATAACTACTATAATACTGCCCCCTATGTACAAGAATATAACTACTATAATACTGCCCCCTATGTACAAGAATATAACTACTATAATACTGCCCCCTATGTACAAGAATATAACTACTATAATACTGCCCCCTATGTACAAGACTATAACTACTATAATACTGCCCCCTATGTACAGGAATATAACTACTATAATACTGCCCCCTATGTACAGGAATATAACTACTATAATACTGCCCCCTATGTACAGGAATCTAACTACTTTAATACTGCTCCCTATGTACAGGAATATAACTACTATCATACTGTCCCCTATGTACAAGAATATAACTACTATAATACTGCTCCCTATGTACAAGAATATAACTACTATAATACTGCCCCCTATGTACAAGAATATAACTACTATAATACTGCCCCCTATGTACAAGAATATAACTACTATAATACTGCCCCCTATGTACAAGAATATAACTACTATAATACTGCCCCCTATGTACAAAAATATAACTACTATAATACTGCCCCCTATGTACAAGAATATAACTACTATAATACTGCCCCCTATGTACAAGAATATAACTACTATAATACTGCCCCCTATGTACAAGACTATAACTACTATAATACTGCTCCCTATGTACAAGAATATAACTACTATAATACTGCTCCCTATGTACAAGAATATAACTACTATAATACTGCCCCCTATGTACAGGAATATAACTACTATAATTCTGCCTCCTATGTACAAGAATATAACTACTATAATACTGCCCCCTATGTACAAGAATATAACTACTATAATACTGCCCCCCATGTGCAGGAATATAACTACTATAATACTGCCCCCTATGTACAAGACTATAACTACTATAATACTGCCCCCTATGTACAAGAATATAACTACTATAATACTGCCCACTATGTACAAGAATATAACTACTATAATACTGCCCCCTATGTACAGGAATATAACTACTATAATACTGCCTCCTATGTACAAGAATATAACTACTATAATACTGCCCCCTATGTACAAGAATATAACTACTATAATACTGCCCCCCATGTGCAGGAATATAACTACTATAATACTGCCCCCTATGTACAAGACTATAACTACTATAATACTGCCCCCTATGTACAAGAATATAACTACTATAATACTGCCCACTATGTACAAGGATATAACTACTATAATACTGCCCCCCATGTGCAGGAATATAACTACTATAATACTGCCCCCTATGTACAAGAATATAACTACTATAATACTGCCCCTATGTACAAGAATGCAACTACTATAATACTGCCCCTATGTACAAAAATATAACGACTATATTGCTGCCCCCTTATGTACAAAAATATAACTACTATAATAGTGCCCCCTATGTACAAAAATATAACTACTATAATACTGCCCCCTATGTACAAAATATAACTACTATAATACTGCCCCTATGTACAAAATATAACTACTATATCACTGCCCTGACTGTGGTATTTTTAGGGACACAGTGTGATGGACAGAGCTGAAGAAATCTGGTGGCAAATTCGGCAGTGATAAGTCACGGCCGGGAGAAGTGGTAATGACGACCTCTTCCCGATGGAGCAGATCATCACCTGTAAGTTACTAGAGGCCACTAATGTCTGCGACTGATACAAGAATGAAGGAATGTAGAGCGTCAGCCTGTGTATTGTCGGCCACTAGTAATAATGTACAGCATTTTCTGATCAGGGTCTGGATGATTATTAAAGGGGTTTTCCCGAGAAACAAGTTAGCTCCATCCACAGGATAGAACCTAACTTAATTTAAAAAAAAAAATTACAAAAAAACCCCTCCCCAAATACGGTAGGAGGAGTCTGTTTACTCAACTGGAGCAACATTTCTGTGACCTCCGACTGCCCCTATAAACCGTACACCACCTCCTATTACATACCTGAAGCTTTAATACGAAGCTTCTCCTGTACTAACCCTTTAATTCCTCTATAATCCACAAAGTAAAATCCACACTATAAAATGGTAATGTGCTAGATAGCCATTCCCTGTACAAATAAGAGGCGCAATATCCTTAAAATCCAATGACTATTAAGCAGGGAGATTGCAGTTGTGCCTCAGTAATAACGGATGCTAAAAGGATTAACACAGCAAAGCAACAGAGCTGCAAATGGAAGCGTAATAATAATAACAATAATAGTGATACGTGCATAATCCACGTGTCCGTTTTATAAAAAAATAGTTTCATTTTTAATAGTTAAAAAAAAAATTTAAATGTGGCATATCCTATAATATAATCTTACCTCTTACTGTGGCACTGCATGAATTCATAAATTTTTTTCTGTCCTTAAAGGGGAACTCTACTTAATATATAAAATATTAGGTTTACTGGAATTTTCTTGAAACACCAAAATTACAGGTCTCATAAGTCCTAAAATGTTTTGAATAGGGGAGGTCTGATGTTTAGTTCTATTAGTGATAACTTCCTCCTTTACAGGAAGTGCTAGGGGCGGAGCCATAAGACCCAGCCCTACTTATTACCATTCTGAGGGTCCATTGCATGTCCATAGAAAATATAGATGTGTGATATCTGTGTGCAGTCCGTATTGTATTTGCATCCTTTTTTTTAATGTCCACGGAAGTCTGTGGTCCACATGTGAGAAAAAAATACTGCATGCTGCTATTTTTTTCTTACATTCTGCACAACAGTGAAAAAAAAAAAAACGGACATGTGAACAGACCCATAGAAGATATGTATCAATCTATAAGACATAACAGAGATTAGCTACAAATAGTTTCTCATACTTTGGACTAATGTATATTACCATGTGCTGCACATATACCCTACTAATGTAATGTCTCATCTCTCCTGTAGAGGCAGTGTTAAGCACTTACTGCCAGTTAAACTAGAGAGTTACAATGATAAACCCTATAAATTATTAGGATCATCATCACATAATTTAGAAAAAAACAAATATAAACAATTCTTATCTATATTATATCTCATTCCAATGTAAATAACTTTATTAAAAAATTAGCTCAAATCTCCAGGGATGCACTTAAAGGACATTATCTGCCTTATCCTGATTAGAAGGACTTAGAAAATACCTATGTACACCAGTCCTTGTATTGCATTGGAAAGTATTATATCAATCTAGTGTCAGACTGGCCCACCGGAGAATCAGAGGATCTACCGGGTGGGCCCCAACACTAGCGAACCCCATTGGAGGCTACTAAGGTCTAGTTCCTTGCAGTTCATAAACAGTAAGAATTATATATTGGTATCAATTGTTTTTATTTTATTTGTAAAATCATCAAAATTTTTATTTATTTTACACTTTAAAAAAATTTTTGGCAAAAGGGAAAATGCACCAGGCTTCCCTATGTGGCTTAGTTAAAAGGGTTTTACAGGAATTTGAACATCTGATTCAAAAACTATAAGGCTATAAATAAATGAATACAACAAAACTCAATGCCATTAATTTACAAAATTGATGGACTTTCTAAAGTAGGCGGGATTATTTTTAAAATGGTCACCATCTACATCTACAACTCCCATGATCCCTCAGTTCTCAGTAACAGCTTCTCCCTCTTATGCTCTGCATAACTTTCTACTTTCCACTAATACCAGCCGTTTAAAATAAAAAATGTTTTCGAAGCATTTTTGTTTTATTACAAAAAAGTTTTTACAAAGTTCCATCAAAAATTTATTTGATAAAACTGCAAATCTACCAAAAAAACAGGTAAGTCCTTATATACCACATCTTCTATATTTTGTAATCTATTATTTGTGGATACCTGTAACTGCTGGTGATAAAATCTATGGCAGCGCTGATATGTAATGACTTGGCAACGCACTTGATAAATTTACTTCAATTTATAGAAATTTCAAGGCAGAAGATTTGGTGCATAGCCATGAATTGCATCTATTCTGCCCCCTATGCCACTTGGCAGGGAGGTGGCACTGTCGGGCATGCAGTGCTGTATTTAGTGCCAGGTGCAAGAACATGATTTGTCCATGCTGTCGTTTATCTATCAGGAGGTTGGACCATCAGATGGGCTCTTCTGGGTTCTGGCAAGAAAAATATTCCAAATGTGCCAGAATCAGTGAAACAAAGTCGATTAGGGATGTAAAGAGATGGGGTTGGTAATGTTGGTGTCGAATATTCAAAGGTTTTAGTAAAATTGAGTATGTGTATGTATGTATATATGTATGTGTATGTGTGTGTATGTGTGTATATATGTATGTGTGTATGTATGTGTGTGTATGTGTGTGTGTATATTTATGTGTGTATGTATGTATGTGTATTTATATATGTGTATGTATGTGTGAATATATAAATATGAATGTTTGCATCTGTGTATATATGTATGTATGTGTGTATGTAAGTATGTACGTGTGCGTGCATGTATGTGTGTATATATATGTATGTATGTTTGTGTGTGTGCATGTATGTATGTGTGTGTGTATTTGTGCATGGATATTTGCAGAAGGATTCTGCTCCACCACGTTTACAATCACCAAATTTTGCACAGCCGTTCTCTGTGACTCATAGAATATCATAGATTCGGTTTTGAGTTGAAATTTTAACCCCGCACTTCCCAAAATACACGTATTAACCACCATATACAGGAGTCATAGTCTGCTGCTGCGGCAGTAAGCAACCAATCACAGCAAAGCTTTAGCAACCGATCACGATCCAATCAGTTTGTATTTTGCCACAGGTCATTAATATGAGCTCTGAGTTTTGATTTGTTACTATAGGCAATGAGTACTGTGAATATGTCAGGTAATATGATAGATAGATATTGATAGACACAGAGAGAGAGAGAGAGACAGGGAAAGAGAGAGACAGGGAAAGAAAGAAAGACAGACAGAGCTAGAGACAGACTGAGAGATAGAGCGAGAAATACAGAAGGACAGAGACACAGAGAGACATAGAAAGGGAAAGAGAGAATATATTTTTGTTAACCCATTCCATAATGTTAAGGCTAAGAGCAGTTTACCAATCGGGGCAATACCGGGGGCTACAGCTTGTACAATAACATCTATCACAGTCAGTATGACGGTCGGTCAGTGAGAGCCATTAGCCTTAAACTTTGAACATGAAAAAAGTTTGAAAAAACGTCCTGTGTAGGTGCGGATCTAGTTAATGAGGAAGTTCGTGAAGTCCTATGTTATTGAAATCTTGAAATCTCCATTAATTTTTCAAAATTAACATATATGTGTTAAAAATGTTACTACCAAAGATGTAACAATTCAGTGACAACTTTGGGTAAATTTCCAACTTAAGGTGAAAAGGTAAAAAATTTGCTAAAAAAGTTACCTTACGTTAAGCAACTAAATATGAAGACTAGAGAGGCATCACAATTCTCCATCCTGTGACTGATGAGTGACTTATGAAACTTCCAGTTTGTAATCCAGGAGACTGCATTTTGGATACGAGATCCCGGGGCATCCAATGAAAATGGAGAACTTCTTTAAAGGGGTTTCCCAGGAATCTAAGGTCTGGGGCTGGAGCAGGTTGGTAGAATCTCTGTTTTTACCACTTTTACTTTCGGTTCCTGCATTGTTCTTATAATTTTTTTGGACCTGCTCTAAATAGTGGCCTCCACAGAACAGGGAAAAAAAAGGAAGTGACATCCCGTAGTTTGACGGAGCCATTTACTGACTGAGGCAGGTCCTGTGAACCCCTGAAAGTTCTTGCTGGGCGCAGGCCCGAAAACCAGAAGTACTCAAGCAATGCTCAATTATTCATTGGGAGGGATTGGTCACGGCTTATATGGCTGAAAACAGGTTTAGTTGCAATTCCCTTCTCCACCAACTATAAAGTTTGGGCGGTGTGGGGGGGGGGGGCAGCCTGTGCAGTTGGGCGCCGTGGGGTGTTTCTGTCCTGCACGCTGCCTAAAGTCTGTGCCCGTTCAAGCACAGGTTAAGGTACAATTCTATGCCAGGTCAGCACCGATGGCCCAGTGCATTAGGGATGGGGGGCACTTAGAACCAGGGTGTGCTGAATGTGCCCCATTGATACTTAAAACTTACCCTAGACAATCCAAAGATGCACCAAATAAATCATCAATTTTTTGGGGGGGTAGCTTGAAACGAACGAATCTAAATTCGCAATACAGTATTAATACATTTAAATTGTATGTTTTTCATTTTTATTTTATATACATTTCTGCTTTTTTCCAAAATGTTACCAATTGTTTCACCAACATTATACCAAGCATCACCAAGGATAAACCAAACTGAATCATACAGCAAAGATGGAGAAAGTCCTACGGATCTTTGGAACATTCTAGAAGCCTTTTTGTATTATCATGTTGCCGGATCATATGCATTTTCAAGTAAAATTTAATAATAAATTTCATCTAAAAGTCACCAAACGACTCCAATCCATAAAGTTCGGCAGACGGTGCGCATTGTAAGGTTCTTTGCTCGTTGAGGGGTTTCTCTTTTACTCCATTAAACTTGTCTTTTGAAAGTGGTTAACAGCCAAGTACATGATGGGAGTTATAGTCAAAGAGGAGCTGAAGAGCCACAGGGTGAAGACTACTGTCTCCTGAGACATCTCATTGACTACTGGAGACCCAAGTAACCACAAGAACAAAAAAGTTATAACAAAACACCATACTACTAGGCGTCAACCCAAAACATTTAGTAGGTACCTTCCATGAATGCATGTAGCCAGGAGAAGTCTACATGTATCATAAGAGGGGACCCCATCAATCCACTCATTAGACGTTTGACCAATATGATGCGCAAATCAACTCAACAATCGCTTGCATCAATGTAGAAACCAGAAACTTGTCGGATAGGTCCCATATATGTAATAGACAATGAAAACAAACATAATAAAAATATCCTAAATTCTCATTCACGAATAATTATCTCTTTCCAGTGTAGACGCAAAGCCAATACACAACACAACACTAAAGGGCAGCAAACACATCCAGAGCAGCAGCAGGCGATGACATCTACATCAGCAATAACATTATGGTCCCTCTGGAGCTTTCCCAATAGTGACCCAACACACACATTAGCCCGGGCACATTAGCCCGGGCAATGATTAACCTAATGACAATGTGCAGAATAGAGTGATGAGCCAAGCCTGTAGCTACAGCAGGGACAGGAGGGGGTTAATAATTCAGCACTTCATCACTGTAGACAAGGATAGGTGACAATAGCAACAATAAAAAGGGAATAATCATAAACACAATAGATTATACAAACATTCATAGTAACAATAAAATGCATAAACAAACAAACACATAATATCAATCAATCCATGATATCACTACGACTCCTGCTGCTACTTACATTGCAACTATTCAACTAACTAAAAGAACAACGAATAAAAAAGTCATAAAAGCGCTTATAGTACAAGTAATACAAGACTAAGAAGAAGAAGAAAAGAAAACAATAAACAAATGTATACTATATATTAAATAATACAAACAAATAATACACTACAGCTGCTGGTACTAAAACTATTACTACTTACAGGAATACAATAATGATACTAATACTAATAATAATAAATAATAATAATAATAATAATAATAATAATATAGGTTAATAAAGTAAAATTACTGATTTATGCATAAATGTGATATTATTGATAATTAAGTTAACGTTGGCTCCATGTTCAGTGAAATAAGATAAAATACAATAAGTAAATGCAAATAATATAAATTAAAAAAAAATATATATATATATAATAATTTAAGAAATGATTTGCAGGTATTCTACATATTTGTCTATTTTAAGCCAAGAAGAAGTTCTTGATATTCTTGCTCCTGATACTCCGAGCCACAGCCTGGACCAGGAGGCTACAGCTGAGGAGTCACTACATACGGCACATAGGAAAACTCTTGGAAGTGCTGAGCCGGCACTAAATAATGAGGAATAGCCAAGCGGCTTGAGAATAATGAAGAATAAACTCCGGGGAAAAAAAAAATTATTATTCTGGTGCATACATTAAAAAAATAACTAGAAAAAAAAAATTAAAATAACAAAAAAGTAAGAATAATACAATAAGGAAAATTCTAAAAAATCGTAAAAGTT